>NC_090648.1:290852800-290930300 GCF_040937935.1 Hyperolius riggenbachi | reverse complement strand
CTAGTGAAAATGAAATCAGGATCAGAACAAAAACATTTTATTTGCCAAGCATGACTGGGTTGTGCCCGGAATTGGGTTTAGCACTTGCATGGCTCAGAGTAGAGGTAGGGAATGGTACAACAAGGCACAGTGGACAGTAGGAATAGTACCACAAAAGCACAGTAATAGTACAACAATAGTACACTAACACAACAATAGTACGACAGTACAACAAGGCACAGACATAGTACAACAAGGTACAGTAAAATTACAAAATTAAAATTATGAAAGCAGCATTTCACTAGACAGTTTATCCATTTTGAAACCTTGGGGGGGGGGGGGGAGGGAGGGTGTAGAACATGAGGGGGGGTGAAAGCTGTACACGGGAGGGCATGGAGTTCAAGTGTTTATGTGCAAAGGGAAGAAGGAGTTCTTATGGTGGCGATTGCACGGAACCAGCGACATGATGGTAGCCGATTTAAGAAGCAGGGGCCAGGGTGTGAGGGGTCATTGACAATTCTCAATGCTCTGGAGCACAGTTTGGTGGAGTGGAGGAAGTCAAAGTGATGGGATTCCCAATAATCCTCTCTGCTGATCTGATGACTCTCTGTAGTTTGTATCTGTCCAGGTGGAGGACCAGGATTAAGGAGCAGAGGACGAATTTTGATTGTGGCAGTAAAAAAGCTTGTCAGCAGCTCCTGGGCCATTCTAATCTACTCCAGTTGGTGTAGGAAGAATAGCCTCTCCTGGGCTTTCCTCTTTGTGGAGGTGGTGTTTGCTTTCCAGCTTAGGCCGTTGGAGATGGTCTTTCCCAGGAGGTGCATGCTGGCTACTCATTAAACCTTGGTGCTGTCAATGAGGATTGGAGTTGGGGACATGCTTTGTGAAGTCGACTATAATTTTAAACATTTTTGGCTGTGTTAAGGACCAGTCTGTTTTACCTGCACTACTGGCATATTCTGTCAACCTCTTGATGATAGGCCTGCTCGTCATACTTTGTAAGGAGCCCCCAAATGCAGCTGAATGGCAGCACTTGTAACACCACACAAGTCAATGCTTGATATATGGTGGCATTACCCAGCAGCCACCCTCGGATGTGACTCCATGGGGGGAATTCACCGCCAGTCAGCTTCCCATCTAGAAGAGGCCTAACTTGCTGCTTTTTGTGATGTCAAATGGGGAATGTAAAATTAATGCACATACATGATATACGCAAATAGCTACACATTGTTCCCACAACTGCCTAACTTTCCCATTTTGGGCATGATTCACAATGCTTTTTCACCAGTTTTCCTCTGTTTTCACCTTAATTATGTTACATTTTTAAGCCCCAAAGAGAAAAAATATAATATAATTAAAGTAAGAAAAGTAATATTGAAATGAAGTTAATCAGGAACAACTTACTTTGAGTGATTATTTTGCTTGTAAATGTGTTGAAAGGTTATTTTTATCAATTAGGTGATAAATAAGTCATTTGTGAGAAGTTTTGTGAATAGAGCTCTTTGTGTGCTTTTTATAGTCATGGTGAATGCAATCTCCTTGTTGCTGTGAATCTGCACCATAAGTGTTCCAATAATAGCCACTGTTATATCTACTAGTGTCTGTATTTTTATGTACCCGTGTTTTTTCCTTACTCTGTACAGAACTATGGAAGATGAAGTGCTGTATAAATAATCAATAACAATAACAACTGCAAGCAAATTAAGTCCTCATCCCATGACTAGAATCCTTTTTTTTTATGTACCAATTCATATGTTCAGGAAGAAGAAATATTGGAGAGATGTCTTTTATTCTTAACCAGAAGAAAGGGCATTTTACTGAAAATACTATGTGGACTTATGATTTATGGAATCAGAATCAATTTATTTTGCCAAGTAAGTTTGCACTTACAAGAAATTTGTCTTGACAGTTGCTTAACAAACACAAACACAAACAAAAGCAATACATGGACAAGATGGTATGTATATTACAAGTCAAGGACAGCATGTGAGTATAGTGGCAGTGAGCAAGGTGAGAATCATTCATTTTCAGTTCTGTGCTGATTACTTTTAAGTCCTAGCAGCTCTAGCGTGGTTCAGCATTAAAGGACTTACGAGCCCAAATTTTTTAAAAAAAGTTCTGTACCTGCATGACTTTTTTCGGGAGCCGGCCCGGGGGGAGATTAAACAGCGGGGACCCGGCAGAACTGCACGGATGGCATCCTCCATGCCTTCAAAAATCATGCAGGTACAGAACTTTTTTTTTTAATTTAGGCTTGTAAGTCCTTTAAGTATGGCTACCGCCTGAGGAAAAAAGCTGTTCCTGTGTCTAGAGGTTTTAGTTGCGATTGACCGGAATCTTACTCCTGATGGCATGAGCTGGAAGATGGAGTGAGCAGGGTGAGAGGGGTCAGAGGCAATTTTGGTTGCTCTCTTTCTGCACCTGCTAGCATAAAGATCCTGCAGGGAAGGTAAGCTACAGCCAATTATCCTTTCCACTGTTCGGATGATGCGCTGCAGCCTCCCCTTTTTTATAGCTGAGCAGGAGCCGAACCATACAGTCATAGATTATGTCATGGTGGATTCGATGATTGCAGTGTAAAACTGCACCATTAGATTTTTAGCTAGGCCAAACTTTTTCAGCTGCCGTAGATGGTACATCCTCTGCTGCGCTTTCTTGACGATAATGGCCGTATTGTTATCCCATTTTAGGTTGTTTGAGATTGTGGACCCAAGAAACGTCAATGACTCTACCTAGGTTATTGTGGATCCATTTATGGTTAAGGGGAGGTGCTGGGGGGGGGGTCTCCTAAAGTCTAGTATCATCTTCATGGTTTTAAGAGCATTTCGTTCCAAGTTGTTGCTGCTGAAGCAGGAGGAAAGCTGTCCCACTACATGCCTGTATGCAGACTCGTCCCCGTTTTGTATGGGACCAGCTACTGTTGTGTCATCTGCAAACTTCAGAATCTTAACAGATGGATCTGTGGAGATGCAGTCATTGGTGTAAATTGAGTAGAGCAGTGGGGAAAGCACACAGCCCTGGGGTGTACCTGTACTGACTGTCAGAGAGCTTGATGTGTGTTTCCCAAGTCTAACATGCTGTCTCCTGTCGGTTAAGAAATTGGTTATCCATTTGTTTATTTTTTAGCTGTAAGTTACCTTCAAATGATTGTTGTACATTTACTTAGGCCTTATACATACTGCATTCATGTTTTGTCCAGTTATACAGCCTATGTTATTCACCAATCAGGGGCTCATTCTAATGTGTTTTTCCATTTGTGGTGAAAAAAAAACTTGGAGCTTTTAAATTCTTTCCATGCACCATTTGAGCCACATGCACAGACACGTATCAAGAGGCATGCACCAAGCAAGGAAGAGGCGCCATGCCTGCCACCCTGTCATCATTGTGCCGCCACTTCCTTCCCTGCTGCCTGTGCTATTCACAGACCTCAGATCAGGGTGACTCGAGAGGCGGAGAGAGGCAGAGCAGGGTGCACACTACCTGCGAACACTTCAATGCGGTAGTGATGTCATTGTTCACTTCCACATGGGAAGTGTATGGGTCCGAGCGGGTAGCTGCGCTGCCTCTCTCTGCCTCTCCGATCGCCCTGATCTGAGGTCTGTGAGTAGTGCAGACAGCCACCAGCCCTGCATTGCTCCCAGCAAAGCGAATCCCCCAGCCCTGCATAGCGCCCAGCAAAGCAACCAGCCCTGCATAGCGCCCAGCAAAGCATCCAGCCCTGTATAGCACCCAGCAAAGCATCCAGCCCTGTATAGCACCCAGAAAAGCACCCAGCCCTGCATAGTGCCCAGCAAAGCACCCAGCCCTTCATAGCGCCCAGCAAAGCACCCAGCCCTTCTTAGCGCCCAGCAAAGCACCCAGCTTTTCATAGCGCCCAGCAATGCACCTAGCTCAGCAATGCACCCAGCCTTGCATAGCGTCCAGTAATGCACCCAACCCAACAATGCACCGAGCCCTGCATATCGCCCAGCAAAGCACCCAGCCCTGCAAAGTAAAGCATCCAACCCTGCACTGAGCTTAGCAAAGCACCCAGACCTCCATAGCGCCCAGCAATACACCCAGCCCTGCATAGTGCTCAGTAATACACCCAGCCCTGCATAGCTCCCAGCATTGCACCTAGCCATACATAGCGCCCACCAATGCACCCAGCCCTGCATAGCACCCAGCCCTGCAAAGCATCCTGCCGTGCCAAACAGTCATCTTTGCATAGCAAAGCACTTAGCCCAGCCTCAGCCCTGCACAGTGCCCAGCAGAGCACCCAGCAAAACAAAGCACCCAACCCTCAAAAAAAAGCGACCAGCAAGGCAGCCAGCCCTGCAAAGCAAAGCACCCAGCCCTACACAGTGCCCAGCAAAGCCCAAAAGCCCTGCAAAGCAAAGCACCCTGCAAAGCAGTTTTTTTGGGCTTTACAGGTGAAGGGCACTGGGGTTGGGGGTCGCAATTTCTCATTGTTTGCCATAGGAGTCCTGTTACATAGATACGCCTCTGCACATGCACTATTTGCAGTGTGAATGAAGCCTCGAAGTTCATTCTGGCATGGTGCATAGATTTTTTAAATATATGTTCTGGATACCTCTTTTGCAAGGTCTATGAAAAACCCATTTAGTGATAGTGGGGATGTTTCAACAGAAGAAGGAAAAACAAAAGCTTGCTCTTTTGTTCAGTTACCACTTCCTTTACTCTTCCCATAGTACTGATTACTGTTAGAATAATTAGAATGGGGAAGATGTGGCAGCCATTTTGGTAGATGTGGCTGGAGACACAAAAGTAATGCCATTAGTTCAGAGTTGATACAGATTTTGCTAAATGTTTATGTGAATTTATGCAGCTTGAACATGGACCAATCAAATTCTACCCTGGATGGATTGTGTTGGTCCATTTTCCAAATACATACATTTGAATCCAAACTTTGCATAATCCTGCATCAACTTTGAACTCTTTGCATCCCATTTACCACCCCTAGTCATCATAACAGTTTTGAATTGGAGACTTAGGCCTCTTTCACAGTGAGACGTTGCGTTTGATGTGACGTTAAAGTCGCACAACGTGCCACTAACGCAGCGCATGTAGGTTATGACATTGGACGTTATTTTGCACTGTGTTATGTGTCTCTTGGTGCGCCGTTTTTGTCACATACTGATGGAATGAAAATGGCGCATACTTTACATTTAAAAAAACCATTACTGAGCATGTGCAACACACACAACGCAGCAAATTTATTGCTAAACACACAGCATGCAGCACTTTCGAAATATTGCTGCACGTTACACACAACGCAACGTGTGCACTGTGAATGTTACAAGACTTAGTATTGCTGTGCGTTAGTCTGCGGTATAATTTTTTGTAATGTGCGACTTTAACGTCCCACTATGAAAGAGGCCTTAATAAGATCGGCGAAATGACATAGTTAATTTAAGCAAAATGTATTTTCCACATTAAAATACAACAAAAAATGTTGCTTTTTTATGTAAAATTAAATACACTTTGAATCTTTTAATTACAATTGTATGGAGATTAATCTGCAGATTAAAATCAGTGTTCATATACAAAATATTTTTTACCTTTGTGTTGACAGTTGTATACCATACCAAGTGTAGGTTTCTATAATATTAAAAATATGATACAACACATCTATTACATTTAAACAAAGAAATGATTACACTTGGCAGTTTTCGTTAGCAGCCATACATGGAGGGCTGAAGGCTTTTGTACAGTTCAAAGAGCACATTCCACAAATCTACCAGTTGTTGGCTGCCTGCAGGGATCATTTGATTTCTGCAAAAAGATCAACATTAGTGTCCAGACCACTTGATAGTGCATTTTATGTATATACACAGACAGCTGTGTGAAACAGCTTAAAGATTATACAAATATGTGCACAATGTTAACATATTCCACATCGTTTTATTGTCTGCATTATGAGAAATCATCCTAACAGTACATTTCTGAATATATATAATTACTGTATTCATTATTTTTTTTTTCAAATTAAATATAGAAAAAACTTAATTTTTTAGTTTTGGTATTCGTGTTCAGGTAAAAGTAAATTATTTACGAATGATTGAGCGGCAACCATTTTTTTCCTTGCTTTGTATTGTTTTGCTGTGTAATATTTTTACAAATATCAGTCAGTCATTTTTGGGAAAATCTGAACGGAACAGCAGTGGTGTTTGTGGGAAAATGTTGCAGGTCAAAATGGCCGGGTTCACTGTAGCACTTGGTAGAGAATAGAGGTGTACACAGTTAAGGCTTGCCCTCCTAAGTTTCTACCACATAAAAAACATTCCAAAAAGTGTGTATGTGTGTGTGTGTGGGGGGGGGGGGGAAGTGAAAGAGAAATTATTAGCCTAATATAATTTATCACAGCGGCCTTATGCACCTAAACCCACCAAAGATACATAACGTGCAGAAATTTGTAGTGCAATGCAAAAATGGCAACTAAAACCAAACACAATTGCTTATAAGTCTGCTGAAAATGATCTTAAGGCTCAATCCCCCCTTGAGTGGATGCAAGATGGACAGTGTGAGCGCATCTGCTAAGCACTCACCGCTCACGTATACTGCTGCCGATCGCTACCACTCAGTCCCTCTGTACCCATCCGGAGGCTGGCAGGAGCATGGGGTTCTCCATAGGAAGAAATAGACCAACTTTTCCTATCAACAGGGAGAATTTTCATGGGTTCACCATGAACTCATGAGAATTCTCCCTGTTGCTGAGGATCCCCTTTTCTTTTGCAGCCCAATGGAGATCCCCATGTTTCTGCAGCCACTGGGCTCTGTACAAGGGACCGAGTGGCGGTGATCAGCAGCAGGACACGTGGGCTGTAGCACTCTGTGACCCTGTTGTAGCCTTTGGCAGAGTAGTTCCCTCATAGGCTTTATATAGGAGAACCCATCCACAGAAGTGCGGTCTGTTTACTGCAACGGATCCCACTGATCCATTGCAGAATGGCAAATGCGAATAGCTCCAATTTATAAAATAGGGAACTATTCACGGTCTGATTTACAATGAGAGAAGAATTGACAAAAAATTACTGTTCTCTGCTCAAGTGGGAACACAGCCTTAGGCCAGATCCACACTATAAGCGCTTTTCTGAGTGCTTTGTGATTGATTAGCATTTTTTTTTAAATTTCTCCCATTCACTTTCATTCAAATCGCTGTAAAAATCATCATCATTTTTCACGTACGCGATCGCAGCAATTTTTAAGCAACTTTTACCACTATTTTAATAAAAAATTAAATTTTCAAAAAGCACTCAAAAAGTGCTAATCAATCACAAAACGCTCAGAAAAGCGCCTATAGTGTTGATCCGGCCTTAAAGCTCAAATTACTGACACTGGCAAGCCAATGTGAATGTGCCATTGTGAATAAGCCCCAAAGGGGCAATGTCAGTCAATATGGAGTGCTTCAATATACTGGAAATCAAAGCCAAACACCATTTGATAAAGTGTTATCTGACCTCCTATACCTCCTTCAATCTCTCTCTACTAGGTGTCTACATCTAACAATGTGTGTCAGTCGAAGGAGAATAGGAGAAACTGCAATGTGGAGTCAATCAGGATCGCGAGTACAGACCGAGGTTTAAAGTGGATCCCAGGTGAACTTTTACACATTGCATAATTTTGTTCCTTTCCTATTGTTTATAGGGCATTCCTCAAGCCAAATACTTTTTTGTTTTTGTTTTAATACTCTAATTCCCTATAAACAAAAAAAAGCCACGCCCACAAGTTTTCAGAGCGCCTTGGCAGTAGCAAGGGCTCATGGGAGCTCAGTCTGGGCAGGAGGAGGGGGAGGTGTTACTAGCCATTGATTTCAGAGGCAGAGGGGAGGAGAGGGGATTAGGCTGATGGCTCAAGATACAGATAAGCCTGCCTCTGTGTAATGTTTATAAACAACATGGCTGCTGTCATTGTATCACAGGAATAATTAATCATATTCTATTAAAACTGTTTGCAGCTAGATTTGCTGTGTAAACCATCTTAACTTTAGATAAGATATATAGACAAGTTACTTGTTATAGTTAGTTTTTCATCTCGGATCCGCTTTAAGTCAAGTGGCAGACAAGTGTAGTTGAGGTCAAAGTCAAAGAGTCAGGGCTGGCAGTGAGCAGGTGTAGTCAGTGTAAAGCCTCATCTACACGCGTAGATGAGGCTCCGATGTTACTTATCAATCGAGCCACTGATGCGGCTCGATTGATAAGATCCGACAGGGCGGATCTTGCCACCGCCGATTCCCTGCTCCTTACCCACGAGGGGACAATGGCAGGGAATGGAGCGGAAGATAAGCGGCGCCGGGCGGGGATGAGGGCTGATTGAATCCGACGCACGCGCGGCGAGCGGGGACGCGGCGGGTACGCTAATCGAGCCGCCGGATTGCAGTGTCATCTACGCGTGTAGATGACGCTTTATAAGCTACAGATCAGTTGCAGGCTGATAACAGACGTGGTCAGGTCACAGGCTTGGTCATAACGGGTAAGCAATTACTGGAACAATACAAGGTACTGTTATAATTGGAGCTGCTAAGAACAAATAGCACTGCTGCAAGACCTGAACTGCCTCTAGGGAAGCTCAGGCAATCTTGTGCCAGATTTAAATGTATGCGCATTCACTCAGAACTGCGCATGTGTGCATCCCAGAGATGTTGAGTCTCAACACAGGGTGGAATACACCACTGTAAAACACCACTGTAAAACACTGTGTGGACAAATAGTACAAAAATGTAAAGGACACCTGAAGTGAGAGGGATATAGAGGCTGCCATATACAGTATTATTTCCCTTTAAAAATTGCCTGGCTGTCCTGCTGATCCTCTGCCTCTAATAATTTTAGCCATTAAAGCAGACCTGAACTCAGAACGTCCCCTCTGCTCTAAAAGATACGAAACAGCATAATAACCATTAAACAAAAAACATTTCTTTGTTACAGCTGATACAAAACCTAAAATAAATCTGCACTGTTTCTACTTTGTGATTCATGGAAGCAGACATTTTTGTTAACATCTTGTACTTTCTAATGAGCATATCTGCCATCTCTGCTATGGGAGTCATGTGACACGGGAAAGATCAAATTACAACTTGTGATTAGACACACATGAGGGGGAAATTAAACAGGCTAAACTCTCTTAATACATACAGGGTGCAGTTCTCTATGTTTACCTTCTGTCCTGTGCAAGAGTTTCATTCCACTTTAACCCTTAGTGCTCATTCACACTGAGTGAGTTGCAGTGAGTTTCAACATACTGTGCATTTTACAAGGGAATATGAAATGTGGTGCCCTGATGGCACCACATTAAAAACATCCAAAAGATCATCACGGGCATCATTGCAAGGCCCAGAGACCATTCTGAAAATGATTTTGAGAACAGTTAATTGCTGCATTCAGAAATGCTTGTTAAACTTGCTTAAAGGGACTCCGAGCAGTGCAGAAACTATGGAAAGATGGATATCATTTTCAAGATCTCTTTTTCCTCTTTCCAATGATATATAAACCGCCGCCCTAAGCCTTTTAGTTCTCGCTATTTTCGCGATTGAAATTGCCGTGGCCGCGATTTCAATCGCAAAAATAGAGAAAACTAAAAAGCGTAGAGCGACTATTTAGGTGTCGCCAGAAAGAGGAGAAAGAGAGCTTTAAAATGATATCCATCTTTCCATAGTTACTTGTATTACACAGGGCGACTTTTTCCTAAAGTCAGCAGCTCCATTATGCAGAATGGAGCTGCTGACACTGGGGAAAGTGTTAGCCGCACCCAGGCTATGCATATACATAGGTTAGGATTTAGTTAGTGTTAGGCCCCTCCCATGGAGGATTGACTTCTTCGCAGTGGGAGGGACGAGTACTTAATAGGTTGCATGCAAGCTGTTAATGGAAACCAACATCCTCCTCTAGTGGTAGGCAGGTCATGTGTATGCTCGGTGTGTATTCGACCCCACAAGTGGGGCTTGCACTCTTTTGCAGGTAGGCTCTAGTCTGTTTTTAAGTAGCGCTGCTCATTTCCTTGCTATGAAAACTAAAAGGCGTAGGGCGGCGGTTTATATATCATTGGAAAGAGGAGAGCTTTAAAATGATATCCATCTTTCCATAGTTTCTGCACTGCTCGGAGTCCCTTTAAGTTAAAATTCTAAACCACAAAGAGCAAACTACATAAACATCCATAAACACTCCCATTCATTTAAGATGGACACAAGCAAAGTAAAAAAAAAAAAAAAAAAAAAAAAAAAAAAAGGTCCTGTGGTCTGATTAATCAAAATCTGAAAATCTTTTTGAAAATCATGTCATCCAAAAGCTAAGAAGCGGAAGAACTATTCATCTAGGAAGGCAACAGGAGGCGGAAATACATCAGAAAACATTTTTTATAATGAAAAAAAAAATGCATTACATTGCGTCACCATTGACTTTCATTATGTGCGTTTTTGAGAAATATGCAACAAAACCAGTGTTTTTAAAAACCCATAATTTAAAACATACTAAATGCATATGCTTCTTTATATGTGTTTTCTGATGCGGCCCATTGACTAACATTGCAGGCAAACACGCTGCATTTTCTGCAACGCTAGCATTTCTGCCAAGTGTGTTCCCAGCCTAAAGGTTTTGTTACCACTTATGCTGCAATATAGACAACATAATTTTCGCGGAAAGCTTCGCTTTTTTTTCAACAAGACAATGCCAATCTGTATATTTCTCATATTATAGTAGTAAAAGAATCCTGCTGTTAAACCGTCCTGCTGCAGTCCAGACCAGTCACCTATTCAAAACATTTGGCACATTCTGAAATGAAAAACTGTCAAACAATTCCCTAAGCTGTTGCGCACTGGAGCTCTATATTGGGCAAGAAGCTACTACTTTTTTCTTCCTCTGATACTGGGGTCCAGCCTCCAGATCAGGTGTGTTTTGTGCCAGCACTTGCTATGAGCATGAAGAACATGGTGACTGCTAAGTCTGCTATTGTTGTCCATGACTATATGAAATCAGACTTGTTATTAACACTATTTAGTGACATAAACCATTTTCAAATATCTGGATACCATCCTAGCATACCTAGTTGATAAAGTTGTGTACCATAATTAAAATTCTGAAGAATCTGTCAAGAGAGTCAGTGGATACATTTTAGGAAACTATGGTCTCCTGAATTGCCACATCCCTGTTCATATATATCTATATTGTGAAATCAACTGGGACGGTATGGCAACTTAAAGGGACTCCGAGCTCAGCGAAAAAAGTAAAGTTGTACTCACCAGGGTCTTTCTCCAGCCCAGTGCTGGTCGGGAGGTCCCACGCCGGCGTCCTGGCTCCTCTCCTTCACCCCGCTCCGGTATGGCTGACAGGCCGCAGCCCGGGCGACACTCGGTGGAGTGTCGGGCTGCAGCTTCCGCGTATGACGCGGATTACGTCACACGCCGGCCGCCTCGCGTCATCACGGCGGCCGGCGTGAAAGTACTGCGCATGCGCGCTTTAATCGCGCATGCGCAGTACTTTCACGCCGGCCGCCGTGATGACGCGAGGCGGCCGGCGTGTGACGTAATCCGCGTCATACGCGGAAGCTGCAGCCCGACACTCCACCGAGTGTCGCCCGGGCTGCGGCCTGTCAGCCATACCGGAGCGGGGTGAGGAAGAGGAGCCAGGACGCCGGCGTGGGACCTCCCGACCAGCACTGGGCTGGAGAAAGACCCTGGTGAGTACAACTTTACTTTTTTCGCTGAGCTCGGAGTCCCTTTAAAGGGACTCCGAGCAGTGCAGAAACTATGGAAAGATGCATATCATTTTAAAGCTCTCTTTCTCCTCTTTCCAATGATATATAAACTGCCGCCCTACGCCTTTTAGTTTTTGCTATTTTCGCGATTGAAATTGCAGCGGCCGCGATTTCAATCGCGAAAATAGAGAAAACTAAAAGGCGCAGGGCAACGATTTAGGTGTCGCCAGAAAGAGGAGAAAGAGAGCTTTAAAATGATATCCATCTTTCCATAGTTACTTGTATTACACAGGACGACACTTTCCCCAGTGTCAGCAGCTCCATTCAGCAGGAAAAAGTCGCCCTGTGTAATACAATGTAACTATGGAAAGATGGATATCATTTTAAAGCTCTCTTTCTCCTTTTTGTGGTGACACCTAAATCATCGCCCTAAGCCTTTTAGTTTTCTCTATTTTCGCGATTGAAATCGCGGCCGTGGCAATTTCAATCGCAAAAATAGCGAAAACTAAAAGGCATAGGGCGGCGGTTTATATATCATTGGAAAGAGGAGAAAGGGAGCTTTAAAATGATATGCATCTTTCCATAGTTTCTGCACTGCTCGGAGTCCCTTTAATGGCTGGATTCACAGTGGTCCTTTATATAACACGTTTTACGAGAGTGAACTGCAATGGAGATTGGACATAGACTTTAATACAAAGCCTGCATGCAGCGAGTTAAAATAGCTCAATCATTTACAACGCAGTACTGTGAACAGTCCTGTAGAATTGTTTGGGCAGTGAGTTGATATGCAGAATTATTCTGCAATTTAACAGTACTGTTAACTAACCCCATAGGAATATAACTTTATTCTGATTAAGCATGTGTCTTGCTGGATGTTTACCTAAAAAAAACACTTCTTTTGAGAATAATGAAAACTTCTACAGACAGAAACATGATTCCCCCTTAGGACAATCAGTGTCTTGCATTCTAGAGAGAGCTCTGAACACCTAAAGAGGAACTCCAGTGAAAATAATGTAATAAAAAAAGTGCTTCATTCTTACAATAATTATGTATAAATGATTTAGTCAATGTTTGCTCATTGTAAAATCTTTCCTCTCCCAGATTCACATTCTGACATGTATTACATGGTGACATTGTTACTGTGGGCAGGTTATGTAGCTGCTTCTAGCTGTTCTGGCTGTTACAGACAGCTGTAAACAGCCATTTCCTGTCTGTGAACATTGTTACATTGTGGCAGTTTGCCCAGAGTACCGCAGTCCCAGAGCTTCTTGTGGGAGGGGTTTCACCACAATATCAGTCATACAGCGCCCCCTGATGGTCTGTTTGTGAAATGCAATAGATTTGTCAGGTAAAAGGGGGTATCAGCTACCGATTGGGATAAAGTTAAATTCTTGGTCGGAGTTTCTCTTTAAAGGGAATAATACCTAGTCCGTGTTTCAGGTATGTGAATGACACTTGAGTCAAAACATATGTACAACTATTAGTAAACACATACAGTATCAATGTATTACCCAGAAATTTGGTGAGCTGCCAATGCTACAGTATTTTGTTGCATTTAGATGCTGTGGTTGCACTTGAGGGACTTTTCAAAAACAGACACTTTTTTGCAATTTCAATTGTGTTCGTATTAAATACCCTTTGAATCCCAAACATGTTGACTGGGTCAGCTGAAATTCCCACATTTTGCATTTTTTCACATGAGGCAAATCTACCTCTGCTTAATTTTGTATTTTCCTAAATAATTGTGGATATCTTGATCGTGTGTTCTATTTATTATGCAACAACAAGAATATTTATTTCACTTAATAGGAAATTTCACAAAAATTGAAAACCTTCTGTTTGATGGGAACTCAGTCATGTTGAAAAAACAGAGATCTTTCCAGCTCCCACTGAGTCTTGTAGAAGCAGTGACTGGTGGAGAGCTAATGGACATTTGTGTATTTATACCACTCAATATCAGTCCAAATTAGTCAGTTATCATTGTGCTTAAATATATAAGATTGACCCGGGCAAAAAAAAATGATTTAATCTTAGTGAAATCATAGCAATTTTAAAGTACAACTGTCAGTAAAATGATGCATGCGGCAATCTCATAATAGTGTTGGCTAATGGTATTTCATTATGTTATTTCAAAGTTCAAGTAATAAATATGGAGAATATAGCTCATGTTAGAACAGGGTTAGTATACTGTCCGCATCAGTAGGGAAAGGCACACCATGAACATGAGTGCCCTACACTTTATCATTTATCAAATCTGTGAGCCCAAATAGGTAGATGGCGGTGCTGATCATATTCAGGTTAAATATAAATTTATCCTAAATTTCACAGTTTTAAGTAAAGAAATCTAGAACTAAATATGTGCTATGTTTGTTGTGCCAATTTGGCAGGCAAACCCACAATGCATCAAGTCCTGCAGCAAATCAGAGGGTGGCACTGAGCCACACAAGTCTATGTAGGGGAAAGTATGGGCTAAGAAATGTTTTATGGTCTGATTAAACCATGGTACCAAGGTTGAACGGTTTGGCCACAATTCCAAAAGGTACATTTGGTGGAAAAACAATACTTCACATCACCAAAAGGGCACCATAGCCTTGGAGAAGCATAGTGATGGAGTATCATGCTTTGGAGATACTTTTCTTCAGCTGTACCTGGGACATTAGTAAAGGTGGAGGGAATAATGAACAGTAAATAATATCAGTCATTTTGGCCCAGAACCTTCAGGCATTTTCTATAATGCTGAAGATAAGGAGGACCTTTACCCTTCATGACAATGGCCCCAATCATACATCCAAATAAAAAAAAGAAGTGATTCTCCAGGAGAAAATGTAAAGCTTTGGAATGGTCCAACCAGAGCCCAGTCTTAAATCCAGTAGAAAATATGTGTAGTGCCCTGAAAAGGGCTGTGCACAAGAGATGCCCTCATAATCTGACAGAATTTGAGTGCTTTTCCAAAAAAAGAATGAGCAAATATTGCCAAGTGAAGATGTGCCATGCTGATTGACTCCTACTCATGAAGACTGATTGCTCTAATTAAATCAAAAGGTGCTTCAACAATGTACAGTATTAGCATAAGGATTGTACATGCGTATGCATACAGCCCATTGGAATTTGTTTTTGTTTGTTGTATTTTTCCCCTAACAGTTTTTTTTTCAATTGAATTGTACAGATTATAGGCCACATTATGAGAGGGGGTTGAATGATTTATAGTTGTCTAATTTTTTTACACCTCAAAACCAAACCTTAGCATTTTACCAGTGGTGCATACACTGTTTATATCCACTGTAGATAGATTGATGGATAATGTGCAACAATGAAATAAGGTCACAGTCTGTATATCATCTTCCCTATGTCTTTCAGCAGTTTTACAAACAGGTGTGCTCTGGTCTCCAGTTTATGCTGTGGAGAGTGGAATGGGAACCACAAGTAGACACTGCCAGTACTTTGTGACATGCTAAGTGGACCAGGAATGGCCATGTGATATCCTAAGACTTCATAAACAACCAGGACAGCCATTTTTTATAAGGTGCGAGTGGTAGATATTTTGCTTCAAAGTTCATGAGCTTTTACCTATTCTTCTGTTTGTAACAGTACTATCTTTACTCAATGTTGTGAAACTATAAAGTAGAAAAAAGACTACTGAATTTACAGGCTTTAAGTAAACCTGAGATGATAAAATATAAAAAAATTATACATACTTGGGGCTTCCTTCAGACCTCTTCAGGCTAATCGGTCCTTCGCCATCCTCCTCTGTTACCTGGATCTTCTGCTAGATGCCCTGTTAACTCTGCTTACTGCACATGGGGAGCACGCGCAGCCGGACCGTGCCTGTGCTGACTGGCCCCAACTGGCTGAATTAGTGGAAGATCCAGGTGGCGGATGAGGACAGCAAGGGACCGATTAGCCTGAAGGGGGCTAGAGGAAACCCCAGTTATGTATCATTTTTTTAAAATGTTTTCATCTCAGTTACACTTTAAGTGTTTTTTAAAAGTGCATTGGGTTACTTTAAAGGCTATATTGTAAGTGTGTTATTTGATTAATTTAATAAATATACGTAACCTGCAGCATGCATAAAGGGTATGGTTTACATAAGAATATGTGAGACATAATAAATGGAGTTTAGTTCAAAGCAAACACAGGTGTTTACTGCACTACACATCTCAATTTAAAGGGAACCTTAACTGAACGGGGGGTAAAGAGTTTCAATTACCTGGGGCTATTACCAGCCCCCTGCAGCAGTCCTGTGCCCTCGGATCTGCTCTGGAATCCTCCGGTCCCCCGCTGTCACTTAGTTTCGTTGTTGACGACTCACCAGTCGGCCGGCCGCCATGCGTATTATTGGACGCATTCCCTACTGCAATTAGCGCTGTTGCGGACCGCAACGCGTTCAAAGATACGCATTGCCACATATCTACGCATGCGTAATGCGGCAATGCGTATTTTTGTATGCGCTAATTGCAGTAGTTAATGCGTCCAATAATACGCATGGCGGCCGGCCGACTGGTGAGTCGTCAAAAACGAAACTGACAGCGGGGGACTGGAGGATTCTAGAGCGGCTCCGAGGACACAGGACTGCTGCAGGGGGCTGGTAATAGCCCCAGGTAAGTGAAACTCTTTACCCCCCATTCAATTAAGGTTCCCTTTAAATGCTACTCTTCTTTGTCTTTTGTGATCATAAACCCAATAGATTTGTTCCCTACAGTGTCCAGTATTTTCTATTAAATATTTGGGGAAACAGAAAATATGTTTCATAAAGAAAGGAGGGTGTAATAATTAATAAATCATACAATCCAGATAAGTGTCATGAAAACTAGATAATTTAGGTACGAGATTTCTTATAATAATTTTGATGGAAGAACTGAAATATCACAATCTGGAAATACTTTCTGATTATTGGATCTTTGAAAGTGATGCATAGATTGCAGTCTATTAGAATATAATTGATTGAAGGTCTCAGGTTACTGATTACTTGATGTCTTCATTAGCCTTTATTCATGGAATTGGCACTTGAAAAATATGTATGATTGGTATACAAATGGTCAGAAGGCATGCATAATTAATGGTGCCTGTTAACAGATACAATCATATAATATCACACATATTTCTCCCTTTAGTTCCCTGGCAACCGAGGATACATGAAAGAGGATTGCATTTATGTTGTTGTACAGTGAAGCTGTGGGTATTTAGCATTTAAACTCTGTATAAAAATATTCTTTGAGACAAGCATGAATTCCATAAATAACAATCATGATTGGTCTCTTTTATAAAGTGAGATTACAGCAAACTGTTACATATATCAAAGGATACACAGTGTTTTTTCAAATGTATTCAGATCAGTATTGTTTTTAAAAGAACTGATTCAAGTAGTATGAGCGTTACATGTTTTGATATGCAAAGTAGTTCATTTTTAGCACTGAGTAGGCAAAATTGCATAAAAACAATGACATTGTTAATTAAACAACAAATTGATTTAAGTGTAGAGATTGATTTAACGGTTACTAAAAATGCCTAAGCACTCAAATGAAAAGATGTGACTAGAACAAATGCAAAATAATCGTTTTTTCTATTTATGAGGAATAAAATTAAGAAAATGTTAACGTTTTCTGCAGCAGCCTGGTTTATCACTCTTGCTTCTCTATAACTTAGAAAATAATGAAGTGGTGTAAAATATACTCAGGGATGGTTGAAGAACTTTTCTTATCTGAACACAGTGGCCACATACCTCCGTCTTTTCCTCTCAACTTTCCATCACTGATGAACGTCTCAGACACTGTGATGGGGGGAACAAAATTGTCCCTGAGTGTGCAGGAGGGGTGGGGGTGCTGTATAAGCAGGTGCTAACTCACCTAGGTGGCCGCCTTTCCACTGATACATTCCATCCATAATTAATCTTCTGCTTTCTAAACCAGTAATTCTGCTGTGATGGTGGAAGTGTCAGAAGATGGAGGGCAGTGTGGAGCCCATTGGAAGGGAGGTGGAGGCCTGCTTAGATGGCCCAAACCCCCACACACTTTGGGATGATTTTGCTGTTCCTGAAATGGATCTCGCGCATCCCTGACTGTGACTTGAACTGAAATGGCCATAGCATACCTGTTACTAATGGAAATAATACAATCCATAAGAACATAATATGGTATTAGTAAATTACGTGATAACAAAACAAATGAATTTTGCTCCAAAAGAGGAGCTTCCCCACTGCTAACAGTCATGCAGCGGCAGCTCTGACTCATTAGACAGTGGACCTTTCATTGCCACTGCATCTCACTGTCCTTTTTTCACCGAGGCCCCCTCAAAACTTTCGTCACTAGGTACCCACTGGGGTTTCTGGTGTACACTTTATCTTGGTGGTGATGATAGTGCCTCTCTCATACCATGCTGTTGCTTTCCTCACACTCTCCTCTCCCCATCTACCCACCCACTTATAGCCAAGTAGGTCAGCTGTGCTGGTCCTGATTCCTGCCTTGCTTGCACTTTTTGCTGATCCTCTGGGCCAGTAGGCAGCCTAGCTTGGCATCCAGCGTGTGCCTGTGTTGCATGTCAATCCAGGATTCCTCCTAGTCCACTTAATTGTGGGACTAAACTGCATAGCATCCAGTGACCAGGCAAGTCAGAAGGGCAGAGGTGAAAGAAAGGGAAAGTGGAGATAAAGGAGTGCAGAAGACGGCATTTATGTAGCTTGTATGCCTTTCTTCTGCAGGCCCTCTTAGCTGTATCCACTGTCCTAGCACACCAGCTGGCATGCCTGATTCGGGATAACCGCTAAGGAGGTTAACATTTCTGTCTGGGATGTAAAATTTTATTAATGCATCTGCATTTTGTTTATTATTATAGTCCAGCTCCAGGAACACGTTTTCTGAGTTATATATAAGAACTAAGTGCCACAGGCTGATTATAACCTTAATACAATTCCCTGATTAGTGGATGTCAGAAAATCACTGGTCTGGAGCCAGGAATTCTCTGCCTCTATCTCCATGCAGTTTGAACACAGCAGATGGGAGATGCAAGAAGCAGCAAGCGCACCACCATCCATACAGCCTGATGTCAACTCCTTGAACTGGGCTGCTTCAGGTAATGTGACCAAAGTTTTAAAATAGAAAGCACGCACGCACACACACACACACACACACACCATGATGTGATACATAAAGGCAACTTTGGACAAGTCTGCTTTCTCTGACATAAAACCTGGATTCACTTTTTATATATAGCATTCAAAAGAAAGGGTTAAAAAGCATCACAGTTCTTAAATGTAGAGTGGTTACAGCATGTTTGTTCTATTCTGATACTCCTTCCTACCTAATAAAAAATCAATATTGGCTTTCTTACTTTTATTCATATTATGCCTATATGAACAATCGCAAGTCACAATGAAATGATCGACTAGGCTGTTGCACATTATCGACTCATGATTAAGCAGTGTTTGAAGTCTGAACTCTGCCACATGATTTGTTAATCCTTTTGTGCTTGCAATGGGATTTTGTTGGCATTATGCCTATTGTTGGCAATTGACAGTGAGAATTTGTAAAAGCCAGGAAGTCTCTGTACCAGCTGAATTGCTACTTGCCCTTCTTAATATGACAAACAAATTTGATTCACTTATCCACATGACTAGCATTTATCACTCAACATAAATCCATTTAAATTTATGAAAAGCTCTTAGAAAATATCAAGCAATTGCCACTGTTATTGTTAATTACATTCCCTTAATTTGTCCAATTAAGTGTTCTAATTATTTCTTTATGAGGTTATTAGATAATTCAGACTTAGAACTTCCCTGTAAATTAATCTCTAGAGACATACTAGTTGTTTTGACCTTCTATTTGTTTCAGTATCCTCATTAAAAACATTGTAACATGTGAATGCATTTTAACTTTACTAATTTATTTACTGAAATTTGAAAAAGCATCTTAATCTTATTTTCCAATCCCT
Organism: Hyperolius riggenbachi; assembly: GCF_040937935.1. NCBI lineage: Eukaryota > Metazoa > Chordata > Amphibia > Anura > Hyperoliidae > Hyperolius > Hyperolius riggenbachi. The sequence goes on along the minus strand of NC_090648.1, from coordinate 290,910,710 downwards.
CTAGATTGTAAGGTATAGCAACCAGTATTCTGTATAGCTCATTTATGTTTGTGGGTTATTGTAAATAGTGTTACTGCCTATGTTCATGTAAGAGGCAAATTCACACTAAAGGGAACCTAAACTGAGAAGGATATGGATTTTTCCTTTTAAAATAATACCAGCTGCCTGACTCTCCTGCTGATCCTGTGTCTCTAATACTTTTAGCCACAGCCCCTGAACAAGCATGCAGATCAGGTGCTCTGACTGAAGTTAGACTGGATTAGCTGCATGCTTGTTTCAGGTGTGTGATTCAGCCACTACTGCAGCAAAAGAGATCAGTAGGACTACCAAGCAACTGGTATTGTTTAAAGGGAAACATCCATATCCCTCTCAGTTTAGGTTCCCTTAAACATCACATACTCCGTTTTCCATTGGCAATGACAACAGGAAACTTTCACAGGCTTTGTTCCAGTACCTTGGGCATAGTAGCTGTCTCCCCACTTGAACTTCAGAAACTATGTTGGTGGTGTCAAGCATACTTTTGGACCCTTGTGACCACCTAGTATATGGCGCTTTTAGTGTCTTTTAAAAGCATTCCTTTTCTAGCAATAGTCATTTCGAGCCAGGTACTTAAAGGGAACCTTAACCGAGAAGGGATATGGATGTTTCCTTTTAAACAATACCAGTTGTGAGGCAGTCCTGCTGAGCTCTTTGGCCACAGCACTGGCTGAATAACACACATGAAACAAGCATGCAGCTAATCCAGTCTGACTTCAGCCAGAACACCTGATCTGCATGCTTGTTGAGAGGCTGTGGCTGAAAGTATTAGACACAGGATCAGCAGGAGAGTCAGGCAACTGGTATTATTTGAAAAGGAAAAATCCATATCCTTCTCAGTTTAGGTTCCCTTTAAAGGATACCCGAGGTGACATGAGACATGATGAGATAGACGTGTATGTACAGTGCCTAGCACACAAATAACTATGCTGTGTTACCTTTTCTCTTTCTCTGCAGGAAAGAGTTAAATATCAGGTATGTAAGTGGCTGACTCAGTCCTGACTCAGACAGGAAGAGACTACAGTGAGACCCTCATTGATAAGAATTTCCCCTTCTTACCTCTTTTATTTTCTTTCAGAAGCCATTTTCTCCTAGGAAAATGTTTTATAGTTGGAATTTCTTATCAGTGAGGGACACACTGTAGTCATTTCCTGTCTGAGTCAGGACTGAGTCAGCCACTTACATACCTGATATTTAACTCTTTCAGGCAGAGAAAGAAAAAAAAGAACACAGCCTAGTTATTTGTGTACTAGTCACTGTACATACACATGTCTATCTCATCATGTCACATGTCACTTCGGGTATCCTTTAAACATGCTGGATGGAAGTGGAGAAGGGGCGATATTTGATTGCTAATGCTATAGAAAGCTTATTTTATAACATTTGAACTTATAGGCAAAATCCGTGGGAGGCAGGAACTAGTTTATAGCTGTGTTTTAAACCACTCTTTGTTCATTGCTTTGTGCTATGACACTTATACTATTATATTTACAACTGCAGCATATTTCACAATATTACTCATTGAACAGCACTGCTTCTGGTTTTCATAGGATAACCATAAACTGTATTATCATCATTTTTTGGGCCATGGGACTTGTAGTACACTGTTGGTAACTGCAACATATGAGGCATTGAGCACGACTTTAAAAAATGCTCAGCATTTAACACTGTTATTAAATAAATAGATAAGTAAACATGTTAGTGTGCATACAAGTGTAGTCACATACTGTATAGACTATCCATATATAAAGGTGGTGGTGGTGGGGGTGTAATTATTTTGACTCACTTCTAACTTAGTTAGTTTTACTATAAAAGAAAAAGTAAAATACACATTACATACAAACAATCATTAAAAATTGGCAACTCCTCACATCTCCCATCTGCTTGAACCGCACAGACGTGAGCCTCACATCCGTGGCTGGTGCTGCTGTAGCCGCAGGGACGTGAGGCTCACATCTGTGCAGTCTGCTGGGCTGTGCGTGCGATTGTGCGGGCGGAATCCCATGATCGCATTGGTCCCGGTGACGGGGGATTGGTGGCAGGGAACAGAAGTCCCCAAGCCAATCCATGCATGTTCGCCGAGATTGATGACTGTTTTTATTCAAAATGATCATTCTCAATTGTTGCCGTCACACCCCCTCCCACTCGCTCTCTTCCACCGCCGATCATTAAGCTGGCCACTAACGGTCCAATTTCTAGCGAAAAATTGTTCGAGCGATCATAAATTCTGATCGGATTGGTTGTAAATAATCTCCATTGGTGGACACAATCGATTATGAACGAGTTAAAAAATTGTCGCCCGAATGAATTTTCGTCGAACGAAAATTTGAATTTTCTTGGCGGTCGTGATAGATAGGAAGCAATGATTGGTTAGTTGATGGTGTAGTGAACGATTTTTCGTCCGATCAGAATTTCTGATCGCTCGAACAATTTTTCGCTAGAAATTGGACCGTTAGTGGCCAGCTTTAGATTAATGAATGTGAACTTTGTTCCCATTTATCTCCCCTCAAGCCCCTGTGATCACAGGCATCAGTGAGATGCCTGCGTCACTTCCAAAATGTCCAAAACAGCCACGCATTACTTTCTAATTAGCGTACTTATTGTACGCGAATAGGAAATTTTGCGTGAGGACATCTTGTGGCAAATAGTAATATTATACCTACATACGTTAGGGAGTACATTTTTTTTAATATCTATGTCAAGAGGGTATATTATTATTACATTTTGGGCTTGTGATTAGTGATGGATGTAAAACTGAAAAAATGCACCTTTATTTCCAAATAAAATTTTGTCACCATACATTGTACTAGGGATATAATTTAAACGTTTCAATAACTGGGACAAATGGGCAAATAAAATGTGTGGCTTATATCCTCCGTAGAATGTTTTATTTTAAAACTACTGTATAATGACCAAAAATAATTCATTTTTCCATGTTTTCCGTATTATTGCCATTAAAATGCATTTAAAATAGAATAATTCTTAGCATAATGTACCACCCAAAGAAAGCCTAATTGGTGGCGGAAAAAAAACACGGTAAAGATCATTCGTTGTGATAAGTAGTGAAGTTTTTGCGGAATGAAAGGGAGGAGTGCTGAAATGTGAAAATTCCTATCATCTGCTGAATATGCAACTTTCCCTTTGGTGACAATATGCAAATCATCCCTTTGATGTCACCAAAGGGATGAGTTGCATATTCAGCAGTGATGCATTGTGGGACACCTAATATACTCCCGCCAACCCTAATCTTTGCAAATACAGTGTGTTTTAGGAAGGCATATTTCTGTTTTACATAGCATTTCAGTTAGAGGGTTTTTGGTTCTTTTTAGCCTCCTACACACTCCTAGGCATTCTGGTTCACCGTGAGCTAGGCAATCTGTAACTCTGGTGTTCCATCTCCTACACCATAGAGCCACATTAATCCATGCCATGCACTGAGGAGGACCAACCAGTCTGAAACAGTCTGTATGCAGGCTGGATTATTGTTGCTCTGTACAATTAAATATGGTGTAGTTAGCTTATAGGGACAACAAAGGATGATTTGCATACTCAGCAGTGATGCATTGTGGGATATCTCCTTTGTTCACTTCAACCTGAATATTCACAAATAACTTCTGTTTTAAGAAGGCAAATTCAGTTTTTGAAGTTTTAGAGCTATGGTGCATGCTCGCCATCAGTTATAATGTGCAGTATGTACGCTTCCAGTGTTATGAATGGTGCTGGGTCAGTATAGGACTATTAAAAGATAGAAAGCTTAGAGATTAATCAGCAGAAAAAAATTCTGAATGCTTTTTGTACCTATAATTTACTATTTTAAGTAATGTTAGCAATGTCTTTTAATGCTATCTCTAAAAACGTATTGTATGTATGTATGTATATGTGTGTGTGAGTGAGCATGCAACAGGTTTATATGGGGTATATGTTGTTTGACTGAGTCACTCCCCTCTCTGGCAGCTTCTAATCACCAGCTGAATATTGTGACATGGGAACTGCAGCCATGCTAGACTGAATCTGTTCTGTCCGGGTTTAGTTCATTATGTTTGTAGTCTTTGTGTAGTTCATGTACTACTGATATGTGAAAAAACATCTATTAGCAAGAATTTCCAGGCCAATAAACTTAAATTCACTTTTAACAGCCAATCAATGTATGGATAAGTATGTAACATGATCACAAGCCTAGCAAACCTTTAATGAATCACACCCTTCAGTGAGCCATTTATATCATTAATGGTGTAATTTAATGTTTTCATTTTGTTTCTCTTTTAATATTTTACTTTTTGTTCTAATTTCAAGTTAATGACATATGTAAGTCATTTGCCAAATGCTGAGAATGGAACGCACAAAAAAGGCTTAATTTTTATGCAATGTGTAACACATCTCTTGCAGAGTCATAGCTGTCAGTTTCGTGGTAGACTTGAACATCTGTCCTTTTTTTGTTCGGCTAATTGATGTAGGTCACCAGTTTTGTAACTGAACCTTGGAAAATTGCCCAGTGTTGGGATGGGAATTGTTCTTTATCGTGTTTATTCAAACTCATTAGTTACATGCTAGAATTATTCATTTATTTGTGCACAGGCTTTATTTTATTCTCTCTTCTATATACAGTGCACATTACTTTTTTATGAACTAGAAACTATTACAGTTGTTCCAAATCTCAAATAAATTAATTGATATATTAAACAAGTTACCTAAGACAGGTATGCAATAAAATGCAATAAAGCATTATGCCTTAAACATTACAATATCATGTAATTTTCATGCATTTGCATTGCAACCAAAACATAAATTACTAAATTATGTGTTTACTTGGTGTAGGCTCAGGTTTTCCTGTTTTTAAAGCAAATTCGAATAAAAAAAAATGGCCCCAAGTGTTGCTATGCTGAAATGTTAAGGTCCAGCTAAACCAGTTGTTCCCAGCCTTTTTGAAGTTGTGACATCACGTCAAACGCTCAAATCTCCGAGACACGTCACATATGTACTATAGAAAAATACTACGAAAAACATGAACTGGATGAATTATCCTCGATACACTTAAAAATGTAGACTAGAACATTTCAGTAATATTAATAAAAACAATCAGTGGGGCAGTTAGGCCCCCCCCCCCAATTTTGCACCAACTATTTGCACCGAGTGTTAAAGCCGTAGTGCATCCCCCCTCCCCCCCAAAAAAGCCCTCACACTCAGTATAGCAGTATAGGGAGGTAGGTAGCCAGGTATAGGTGCCCTCAGTATAAGCAGCAAGGTGTAAGTGCCCCAGTATAGGTATCCAGGTGTTGGTGCCCTCAGTATTCATAGCCAGGTGTAGGTGCCCTCAGTGTAGGTAGCCAGGTGTAGGTGCATCAGTATAAGTAGCTAGGCTTAGGTGCCCCCAGTATAGGACGTCAAGTGTAGGTACATTAGTATAGGTAGGTAGCCAAGCATATATGCTCCTAGTATAGGAAGTCAGGTGTAGGGACATCAGTATAGGTAGCCAAGCATAGGTGCCCTTAGTATAGGAAGACAGGTGTAGGTGTCCTCAGTCAGTAAAGGTAATCAAGCATAAGTGCTCCCAGTATAGAAAGTCAGGTGTAGGAGGACCCTGTATAGGTAGTCAGGCATAGGTGCCTCAAGTATAGGTAGTCAGGTGTAGGAGCCTTCAGCAGCATGTGCTGGTGGCGGCAGCTGACTCACCAGCTCCACTCGTTCCAGCATTAATGTCACTCTTCTCTCCCCATCTCAACTCTTACTGTAGTTAGAGCAAAGCTACAAGAAAATGGCCGCTAATGTCCGCATTTATGAACATCACTGACCATTTTCTTGTAGCCCTGCTCTGATTACAGTCAGAGCAAAAGCGGGGAAAGACAGAGCGGGGAGGCGAGAGGTGACGCATGCCCAATTCTGCTGCTACACATGAATGTGTCGCGGCACACGGGTTGCGAATGTTTGAGTTAATGTGTAAATATTTGGTCTAATTGAGAACGGAGTCCAGAATTACCCCCAGATAGCACGCTTTTGGAGTTGAGGTTATCGGGGGGTTTTCTACATTGCTGGTGACTATGAGTGGGTGGGGTGGAACAGAGAGAGAAGGGGGAAATAACACAATCTCCATTTTGCTTATGTTGAGTTTAAGGAAGCGGGATGACATGAATGTAGTTACAGCGGAAAGACAGTCGGGGGGGGGGGGGGGGGGTTAATAGAAGTGTGAAGAGGTCAGGGCCAAAAAATAAATTTGGGTGCCATCAGCAGCATAGAGGTAATATTGAAAACCAAAAGAGCATATTATTTATCACAGGCCGTGAATTTAAATGAAGCAGAGGAGAAGTCCAAGGAGGGAGGGTTGTGGTACTCCAACAGACAGCGGGTGTGGAGAGGAATTGGTATTATAATAGGAGACAGAGAAGGAGCATCCAGACAAGTCAATAAAAGTGGAGGCCAGTCCAGGAGGGTGATAGATGACGGCAATCTGGAGGTGGTGAGGAGAGTAGACATGAATAGCATAGACATCAAAAGAAGAAAAAGCCTGTGACGATGCAGGTGTAAGTAGTGTATCGGAGAGGATAATTCCCACCTCGCCTCCTAGTTTGCCACCCGATCTAGGAGTATGGCTTAATTTAAGTCCACCATATGAGAGGGCAGCTAGCAGAGCAGGGACAAGGTCCTCGAGCACCCAAGGCTGAGACACCAAAGTGCGCCCCTCCATCCCTCCCACCCCAGCCGTCACACACTGATTGCTATTAGACTAAGAGGGCCACAGGGCCCACAACCTCCCCAACACCTTAATATCTAGTTATCTGGCTTGCAGTCACTGCTATGTATCCCCTTTTCTTATTTCTTTCTGCTTCATACACAATTAGGAATGACAGCTGAATGAATTGTGCGCCCCCTCCTGCACTGCGCCCTGAGGCTGGAGCCTCTCCAGCCTATGCCTTGGGCCGGCCCTGGCAGCTAGAGACACTATTGTGGGTCAGTTTGTTGACTATGGACCTGGTATTCCAGAGGGCACCAGATATGGGAGGGGGAGAGCTGGTAAGACAAGAAATGTTAATCAAGTTACTTGGGTTCATGTTTAAGGTTGAGTGAAGATGGTAAGTACAGGGTATGGTGTTTACCAGAGTGCAATGAGCTCTGGGAGAGGGTCCTGGATAGGGAGATATGTCCCTAGTAACATGGAGATGTAGAAGACAGAGATGAGAAAGGTGAGGATATGAAAGCATACTAGATGGGATTTGTACAGAGTTACTTTAGAAACATGTGAAAGAGTTACTTTAGAAATGCATTCAGTGCTTTTAAATGTATATATCACATTGTTTTTTTTAAGATGTAAATATTTTAAGTTATAAAATTATTAAAGAAACGCAAAACAGAAAAAGTGTTTATTAATATTGTTAAAAAAATGATCATATGTTTTAATTCTGTGCAGTTCTAGATATACAGTATACTGAGTATTATAGTTGAATATTGAAGCTTAAGGTTGTACAGCTTAGATACAGGTTGCACTGAATATGTTTGTGATACTTGAAATGGAAGATAGGACTATTCAGGAGAAGGAGTGCTATTTAAGGTAATTTATTGGACAAAATATCTTGTCTAGATTGATTACAATCTGTCAGGGATTAGAAAGATCCTTAGACAGGTCATAATTTGGTTGAATTATTGAAACCTGAGGTGAATCTATTTTTGATGCAAGACCGTAATCTCACCTACAACTATCTGAGTTCGGCAGAAATGTCCTTAAAAAGCTAAAATGATATGAGTTTTGATGAGCCTCATTATTCCTTACAAATCTGACACATACGTACCTTCCAATTAACTGTTACTTTTGCAGATATTTAATTGAGCAATGTTTTTCAACCACACAGCCTTCCTTAGTGGTTTAGCATATGTAATATAATACAATTATTGGCAAAATATATAAAAATATTATAAAGCTTTACAAAAATGTTTTTGATTTAGCAATATAAAAATGTAAATATCATTTATAAATATAAGTGACAAAATTTTAAAAAAGGAATGTATGCTGTAGTTCAGGTGTTGAATAGTGTGTGACATGATTTATGTAGCATTCCATACTTTTATTCAAACAGAGTCTATACCATTTTTTTGAAGAACCCCCCCATCCTCTATCAGAACCTTGCCCCACTTCCAGTGGCATAATAATTATAATTTGTGGTCAGAGTAACGACTTGTAATTTATGGATATCTGCAATTACGAGTTGCAACTTTGAGTGCATTCATCATAATTACACCCAAACCACATTTACAACACATACCCTTTAAAGGGAACCAGAGAGGAACGGGGGGGGGGGGGGGGGGGAAGGGAAAGATTTCATACATACCTGGGGCTTCTTCCAGCCCCATAAGCCTGAAATGCTCCCACGCCGCCGTCCTCAGCTTCCTGGATCCGCCGGTAAAGGGCCCGTCACTTCCGGTGGACGCGGCCAATTGTCCGCATCACAGGGGCTTCCTCCATACACGTACGCATGCGGCTGCGCAGTAGGCAGCCACATGCGTATCTGTATGGGTAGAGCACCCTGTGATGCGGACAATTGGCCGCGTCCGCCGGCCGACTCACCGACTTGCGGCAATGAGGGGACCCGGTGGCGGCGGATCCAGGCAGCGGAGGACGGCGGCGTGGGAGCGATCCGTGCGTATGGGGCTGGAGGAAGCCCCAGGTATGTATGTGTCATCCTCTCTGGTTCCCTTTAAAAATGAAGTAAAATGGATAACCAGGCAGCTCTTGAATGAGCCATTCAGAGTGAAGCAGAAAAGTACCTGATGCTAGCGGCAATGTGCAAAAGGATCTCGCTCACCAAACCTCCTGCACGGAGAGGATGACGTTTGGTGTGGATGACAAATCATATGACAGTGATAGTGTAAGGGTCCGCTCTGCATTGTAATATGCAAAGGATGGTCCGTAGGTGGTATGTCAGCAAGGCAGGGGCGGGCCGTGTCTAGTTCCTGGATGCCGTGCTCACTTGTTCTGTGCTGTCGGTTCCCGGAAATGACGTCTGCTTTCTAGGTGGTCTCCACTTGCACTCCACAGTAGTATGACGGCTGCACTTCCTAGTATGGGGACACAGTGAGGACAAAAGCAATTGTGCAGACTGCGCCTCAAGTTGAATAACTGCGCATACAATTTCCAATTACTCCATAACAACTAGTCTAATAGCACATCAAAAGAAAAGCTGTGCACATCCCGATCTAGATTTTGGCGAGTTGCCTTCATCAAGGGAGTGGTTTAACAGAGAATGACTACAGCGCTATATAAACATAGCTCCACCCACTAGGTTATCTCACTATGAGCCAGCAGGAAGTAACCTGTGAAATACAAAATGATACAATTGAATACATCTGAAGTATACATAATACAATAGTTAAAAATTAATCATCAATAATAAAAACAATTGAGATCAATGTGTACATTTAAGCCACAAGATTTCAGCTGGTATATCCAGCGGGTTTCCAATTGAGATAGGGATTTAATAGTGTTGTATATTAAATCCCTATCTTGACTGGAAACCTGCAGGATATACTCTCCTTAGCCTTTTTCATGCAGACACGTCCAACAAAGCCACCTGAATGTCATCTTATTTTGGTCTCTTGGATGTCAATCAGGCATGTGTACGCGTGGCAAATGACTAGATGAGCAACTGATAATAGGCAGTTTGCCAAATCCATCTGGCAAATCAACGCACATGAATGTTGGGCTGATATCATGCAGTTAGCACATGTGTACAAAGTTGAGGACCGTAGGCTTACACCCCCCTAGTGACCAGGGTATTTTTTTACAATTCAGGCTCCTGCAGCTTTAAGGGCTCGCTGCAGGGCCGTACAACTCAACACAGCAATGTTTTCTTTTATTGACTTTAATTTTGCTGTAAAGAATATAGACTGCAAACTTTTTTTTTAACATCAGATGTCACCCTGTGTTTTAATGCAGAGATCCTGGCCAATACGCAATTCACTTTTTCTCCTGAGTTTTCTCCTTGGTGATATTTTCATAACTTGTCATAAAATGCCTTTTAAGCCACCAGCAAGCAAGCAAGATACTCAAAATACATTTGATAGCACTTTTTCACCAACTTTTAGGTACTTTTTCAATTGTAAAATGTTGAAAATTTAGCTTAAAGAGAAGTTGAAAATTATCTCCTCGGAGACAATTCAGGTGAAAAAATTAATTGCATATGGGCCCCTGTGTCATTCAATTAGACCGTATATAAATGGGAAACCAGTACCTGTATGATCTGCTTTAGGCTCCCTGCACACTGCAAGCAATTCCGATTTTTAATCGGTTTTTACATCCGATTCCGATTTTTAGGCTACTTTCCCACCAAGACGTTGCATTTTAAGGGACGTTCTGGTCGCATAACGTGCACCTAATGCAACGCATGGTGGTGTTGAAGTTGGACGTCAGATTGAGCTGCGTTATGCTGCTCTCAAAGCAGCTGCTCCAGGTTAGTGATAGGAAGTCCGGATCTTTTTAAGGATTCGGATCACTTGAATCGTATCATTGAAAAGATCCGGATCTCTGAACCAAATCATTTGAATCATTTTACTAGGGAAGCAGACTGGGGGTGAAATGACTAGCAGCACAGGACTTTCCCTGCACTGTACATTCTGCATGTTCCTGTTTCTTCCAGACAGACATCCACTGTGAACCGAAGCTTTCATTGTAATGATCCGGATGATTCGACAAAAAAGATCAGGATCAAATGAACGATTCGTTCATGATCCGGACAACACTACAGTTCCACCACGAGCCACCACAGTGCAGTGAATATTAATTAGCCATGTGACTGGCCGCGGAGGAGGAGGAGAGACCTCCTCCTCCAACATTACTGAGCATGTGCAAACAGACTAACGTGGCTTAGCCGAGTATAACGTACACCATGCAGCACTTTGTTTAAACGTGCTGCGTTACTATGTAACGCAATATGTGCACTGTGAACACATTGATTTTACAGTGCTGTGAGTTAGGCTGCGTTACTGGCTGCTGTAACGTGGGACTTTAATGTCCCACTGTGAAACCAGCCTCAATCTTTACTGCATGCTGCATTTTTTGATCCATTTTTCTGTTGAATGTATTCAGGGAAAATTGGAATTGAAAATCGGAATCGGAAAACGGATTTGCAGTGTGCAGGGAGCCTTAGAGAGACAAGTTCCAAAAATATTTTAGCTGTGTGAAATTGGAATGTGTTTAGTATTAAACAGAATTTATATCCTCACCTTACTATTTACACAATAAAAATGGGATTTTATTATAAACTTCTTTGTTCCTGCACAACTACCAAAGACAGATATATTCTTATCCCTGTGATGTTATGTTTAGCTGTGTACTGAATAGAACGGCTACAGAAATGTGCTTACTTACAGCAAGGGGAGGAAAATGACTTTCTTTTTTTCACCCCTGCTGAAAAGATCTACTGATTAGGAAGCAGCATTGTGTGTTTTGTTTTTTGTCGCAATCTGCATCTCGCTATGATAATTTTTATGGACATATTTAATGCCTATAGTCCTCATTGTGATCCTGTAAATACTCCCTACTTCCCACTCAAAATGTCCCATTCTGCTTTAAATATAAAGTTTGAGTTATCCCTGCGTGGTTGGGAAAAGATCCCTATGCCTTTTCTGCCACTTCAAGAACAAACATCTCAAAAGAGCTTTGAAAATATGCAGTTACCCAGACTGAGCTTTTGTTAAAAGAATAATAAAGCCAAGGGGAAACACCAGACCAATGAACAGATGGGAGAAACAGAACAGACAGAGCAATATAGCCATCCCGTATGTGGCTGGAATGTCAGAAAACCTCAGGAGGAATTTTAAGAAACATCACATCCCTGTTTTTTTTTTCCTAAACCAAGCAACACACTGGGGTAAAAACCTGTACATTGACTTGACAAAGTGAAACAGCTTGAAAAATGTGGTCTGGTCTAGTGAGGATTGCAAAGATTAGTGCTTGTCAAAGACCCAGCAACGGATTAGCAAAAATACAACCCTATATATGGCTATGCATAAGCTAACCATGTTCAGGTCCCAGCATGGTACTGGTGTATTCAGCACTGACATCTTGATGAAAATGCTAGTTTTATGAGCACCTGCTCTGTCTCCAGCTAGTAAATTTCCTAAGATCCCATCACTCTCACTAACCCTACCCTGTTATCTTGTCCTTATTCCAGCATGCAATGTGAGTGTGTTTCAGAGTGGGAAGTGACATCATCACTAAGGAGTGGATCTAACTATGCGCTGACAATGTGGACCTACTTACTGTTATTACGATTAATTAGTCCTGAAGAAGTGGCAAATTCTAGTCACCCAGTGTTGAATGGAGGGATTAGCTGTGTCCCTTCTGTGCCACTGCTTTTCCCTCCCCCTTGCTGTTTTGTCACCTGTTTTGGTTCTTTAGCCTTTCATAAAATCAAATTGAATACCCAGACTTTTTGTGTCCGCTCTTCTTTTACCTGACTATTAAAAAAAAATCATTTTTGGAAAGGTGAAAGTGATGCCTTCTACTAAATGTCAACTTGAAAGACCCTGAAAAAGCATTATTCAGTTTTTCTTATACAACCAAAACACCATATTGCCATTGACAAATCAGTTTCATTTGAAGCACTGGGGAGTGAGCTAGTGCACTAGTATATCAGAAATAACAACAGAAACCCTGTGCAAGTAGTCATTTTTTTGGATATACAATTACACTTTTGTCTTCAGTGGTCCTGGCTCACATTCTACTCATCCTCTGGCATCAACCAGTAGTCCTCAACTAATTACTACAACCATATGTTTATAGACCATGTTTACTTTTATAATTATTTATTAATACATTCCCATCTAAACGTCAAAATAATAACTTTTTTTATTTTTTTTTAAAGGATGAACCTCTATTGTTATTGGAACTTCAAACATATTTTACATTTTAATGTGAGGTCTGTATTTGCTTAGCACTCCTTTCTACAGTGGCATTAGATTCCACACAAGACTTTACAGACTAAACCAATATCCCTGCAAAAGTAATAAACTAGTCCATAAGTGGCAGTTAAAGTTACAGACAGCTGTTTTTCAGTTTTGCATTAAGCACCAGTCTAGTCAATGGGAAATTATATGCAAGATTTTAAGAATGACATGATTGTCTACCAAGCCAATAATAATACTGAAAAGAACTTGTGGAATTCTGTTAAAGTAATGAATTACTTTTTAACCATTATATGGATGAAAAATAAGCAGAGAAATGCAATGTATTCCAACTAATCAGTATTTTATATCTTTCATATTTTTGTTGCACAGTTACATTTGAAAATAAATTAAATGAGCTGGGGTAAGGACACACAATATATAATGGCTCTGAGCTTGTGTATATTAATATAAGATTAAATAGACATTAAAGGCCATATGCTGGCTGATTTTCCAGTTGACATAAAGAAAATGTGAGTGGCACTTACAATGATTTATGCAAGCATCAAGTGATTAGGAATAGACTCTTTACAATTAATGAAAACCTGTATAAAATGTCTTGCGCGCTGGAAAATGTTTATCATTTCAGAGCTTGATGCCACTGAAATAGCCACTTGTTTACTTATAGAGCTTTTATTGAAGTCATTGAGAGAAGACCTTTTATCTGTATTGGCAATTAACAATAAATAAGTAGATATGTTTAGAAAAGCATCTGTCTGGAAAGTCACATGACAAAGATTCATTTGCTATAAATATCACGTTCATTTGGAGAGCAGATGTCATGCTCACTGCATTGTAATGCAATCCATAGATGTCTACAACTCACAGTCTGATCTATACACACTAACCAGGTAATTTACAGACTGTAGTTCCTGCAGGATCGTTCACACATTTCTCTGTGTATGAGCAAGTGCTGAGACCTTTAGCACCAGCTCTGACACCATTAGATTAAGAACTTAGGGTCTAGAGGAAGAAGCATGGATTACCAGGCGCACTGCTCTAGAACATGAATGACCTTATATTTGGTTGCTCTTTGCTCTAAAAACTCTATGTTCAAAGTAGAAGCTTGGATCATGTGAGTGACTAACTTTAATACATAATACATTTATGAATGGTTTTACACAAGGGAAGGACACATTTTTTTGTCTTTGATATGTAATGATTTGTAAGGGTAACAGATGGAGCTGAGGATCATGCTAGGCAGAGGATAGCCTTTTAATAACCCCAAAAGCGCTGTAGAAAGGGTGAGTGTAGCATTCTAGGGGTGTGGTGGTGGCAATCACTCTATTTGAGGACCTATTCTTAACACTGTGTCTTCGAGCAGGAAGTCTAAGGTGGATTGCAACTGCTTATTGCTGTGCTTCACCTGATACTGGACTTTTTAAAGAGAAACCGTAACCAAGACTTGAACCTCATCCCAATCAGTAGCTGATACCCCTTTACCTAGAGAAATCTTTTCCTTTTCTCAAACGGATCATCAGGGTGCTCTGTATGACTGATATTGTGGTGAAACCCCTCCCACAGTGTGATGTCAGGACCATGGTCCTGACAGTTTCCTGTCTGTGAACCTCATTGCATTGTGGGAAATGGCTGTTTACAGCTGTTTCCAACTGCCAAAAAAAAGCAAGCAGCATCTCCTTCCACTGACATCACCTGCCAGCAGTAAAAATGTCACCATGTGATAAATATCAGAATGTAAATCAGGGAGAGGAAAGATTTTACAATGGGCAAACAATGACTAAATCATTTATACATAATTATTGTAAAAATGAAGCACTTTTTTATCACCTTATTTTCACTGGAGTTCCTCTTTAAAGAGAATCTGTATTGTTAAAATCGCACAAAAGTAAACATACCAGTGCGTTAGGGGACATCTCCTATTACCCTCTGTCACAATTTCGCCGCTCCCCGCCGCATTAAAAGTGGTTAAAAACAGTTTTTAAAAGTTTGTTTATAAACAAACAAAATGGCCACCAAAACGGGAAGTAGGTTGATGTACAGTATGTCCACACACATAAAATACATCCATACACAAGCAGGCTGTATACAGCCTTCCTTTTGAATCTCAAGAGATCATTTGTGTGTTTCTTTCCCCCTGCATCTCTCATGCACTGAAGTTTCAGGCTGCTCTTTTCTTCCTGCAAACAGCTCTGCCTGTGTCTGTAATTCCTCACTATGTGAAATCCCAGCCAGCTCAGAGGACCATTTATCCAGCTTGTAAAAGATAAGAGAGAAGAGAGAAGCTGCTCTAATCTAAATAATACACAGGCAGTGTGCATAGAGGGGCCTGGAAGGGGGAGTTCATAGCAGAACCACAACACTGAAGAACTTGGCAGCCTTCCAGACACAGGCCGACAAGTCTGACAAGAGAGAGATAAGTTGATTTATTACAGAGACTGTGATAGTACAAAGTACTGCAGTAAGCCAGAACACATTAAAATAGCTTTTGGAACTTGTAGGATGATAAAAAACAGGATGCAATTTTTGTTACGGAGTCTCTTTAAGTAGAGCACTATTCCTATGCACATCTGTGACGCTAGGGGCCTCTGAAGGTGATTGCACCGTGAGCAATGTAAATGTTTAGGATTGGATGATGTGCCCATACATTTATTCTGAAATTTATCACAGGTGGTGACATATTTAGTCCTGTCAGGTGCAGCTCTGTGGAATGCTTGTTTCTGAGAATTACAAAGCTAGTGAAATTAATGCCCTGCCTCCTAGAATGATCTGGGTGGAGAATTCCACATATCTAAGAAGTCTAGGCTAAGTATCACCAGGAGGACAGGGCTATATACCAATATACAGCAGAATATAGATATAATAAGTGTTTCTGATGCTGAAACCAAGAAAACCATGAAAGTGGGTATCCTGAAGAATTTACTGCATTCTATATATCACCACAGTGCCCTTTTAAAGGACTCTTGAAGTGAATTGGATATTGAGGCAGCCATGTTTCCTTTTATTCAATAATTTTTTATTGGTTTCAAATAATGAATAAACAGTAATACAGCAGAACATAAGGTGCGTCTTCACAATAACAAAAGAAGTCAAGACTACCTTAAAATTACAACTTGGTTACATACAGGTGTATAAAAACATATCAGAAAACATCAAGTAGAATGAGATAGGATAACAGCTCTTTTAGGCCTATAAACTGCTTTGATATTATAAAGCAACCTTAAATCACCAACTTAAGTAGGAAAGGTCTATATATAAAGAAAAGTATTAGAAAACGGAATTCGCGAGGACAACATCTACCCATTAACTGGACCAATTATGGTTGGGTAGAGTCATTCTCTACTGAATGGTACAAGGAGCTTGTGAGATCCAATCTCCAGCGAAATTGGAACTAGATTTCGAACTGGGATAGGCTAAACCAGCGTTTTTAAACCAGTGTTCCGCGGCACACTAGTGTGCCGCGGAACGTTGCCTGGTGTGCCGTCACCGTCCTCTTATCCCCCATCCCGAACGTCCCCGCGGCCGCCGCTGCTATTACCTTAGCAGCGGCCGGTCTCCCCTCTCCAGCGCATGTGTTTATTCTAGCAGCGTATCTCCGGCTGCTCTGTGTGATGCGCAGGAGGCAGGGCTCGGTTTCCATAGTAACGGCGATACATATCGCCGTTACAGGAAGCCACTGCTCTGCTTCCTTCCACATCACACAGAGCAGCCGGAGATACGCTGCTTGAATATACACGCGTCGGAGAGGGGAGGAGCGGCAGCTATAAGGTAATAACAGCGGCGGGGACGGGAGGGGGGCACTATACTGGCTATCCTGGGGCACTATACTAGCTATACTCGGGCACTATACTGGGGCACTATTCTGGCTATACTGGGGCACTATACTAGCTATACTGGGGGGCTATACTGGGGCACTGTACTGGCTATACTGGGGCACTATTCTGGGGCACTATTCTGGCTATACTGGGGCACTATACTGGCTATACTAGGGCACTATTCTGGGGCACTATACTAGCTATACTGGGGCACTATACTGGGGCACTATTCTGGCTATACTGGGGCACTATACTGGCTATACTGGGGCACTATACTAGCTATACTGGGGGCTATACTGGCTATACTGGGGCACTATTCTGGGGCACTATACTAGCTATACTGGGGCACTATTCTGGCTATACTAGGGCACTATACTGGCTATACTGGGGGGCTATACTGGGGCACTATACTGGCTATACTGGGGCACTATACTAGCTATACTGGGGGGCTGAAACTGGGGGGCTATACTGGGGCACTATACTAGCTATACTGGGGGGCTATACTGGGGCACTATACTGGCTATACTGGGGCACTATACTAGCTATACTGGGGCACTATTCTGGGGCACTATACTAGCTATACTGGGGCACTATTCTGGCTATACTGGGGCACTATTCTGGCTATACTGGGGCACTATACTGGCTATACTGGGGCACTATACTAGCTATACTGGGGGGCTATACTGGGGCACTATACTAGCTATACTGGGGCACTATTCTGGGGCACTATACTAGCTATACTGGGGCACTATTCTGGCTATACTGGGGCACTATACTGGCTATACTGGGGCACTATACTGGCTATACTGGGGCACTATACTAGCTATACTGGGGGGCTATACTGGGGCACTATACTGGCTATACTGGGGCACTATACTAGCTATACTGGGGGGCTATACTGGGGCACTATACTAGCTATACTGGGGGGCAATACTGGGGCACTATACTGGCTATACTGGGGCACTATACTAGCTATACTGGGGCACTATACTGGCTATACTGGGGCACTATACTAGGGCACTATACTAGCTACACTGAGGCAACTAAACTCCCTACACTGGGGCAACTATGCTAGCTATGCAGCCGCACCCCAGGCCCCCCCCCCATAGCCTGCTGCGCACGGCACTGTCGACTAGATTGCGCAAACAACCGGGGGCCGCATCCCCCCCCCCCCCCCCCGCCGTTCCCTGGAGAAAAATTTGGTCAGACAGTGTTCCCCGGGCCGGAAAAGGTTGGGAACCACTGGGCTAAACTGACAGGGTTAGAGAGAGTAAAGACCTTGTCCTTAAGATTCGAGCCAATTTCATTGATCATAAAAAAAACGCAATAAAGCTCTATACCTATCCTTCAAGATATATATATATATATATATATATATATATATATAGTAGTGAAGAATAAATGGAGAAGAAAGGGAAGAAAAGGGAAGAAAAAGAGAAGACCATGGGAGTGAGGAGCCTGTTAGTGTTTATTTACGATAGAGAGATTGATCATAAGCCCAGGTTATAGGTGTCTGAATTGTGCACTGACATCTGTACCCAATATGTAATTGGACAGTGGAGACCAGATTTTATCAAATTTTTTTATAGTGTCTGTAAGCCTGGCTCTCAGTTTCTCAAAGAATAAGATGTGGCAAAGTCTGCGTTTAACTTGTTCGAAGGAGAGCGTGGCAGAGCGCCAAGATGCCGCTATTGTTAATTTGGTAGCGGTGAAAATGTAATTGACCAAAGCAAGTGCGGGCATGTTTCCTTTTAAACAATGCCAGTTGACTGGCAGCCTTGCTGATGTGTTTGGCTGCAGTAGTGTCTGAATCATACCAGACACAAGCATGCAGCTTATCTTGTCAGATTTGACAAAAATGTCAGAAATACCTGATCTTCTGCATGCTTGTTCAGGGTCTTTGGCTAATAGTATTAGAGGCAGAGGATAAGCAGGACAGATAGGCATCTGGTATTATTTAAAAGGAAATAAATATGGCAGCCTTCATATCCCTCTCACTTTTGGTGTCCTGTAAGTACAAATTAGGTGCCTGTAGATAGGCATGCCTTGTTTAATCCTGGAGAGAGATAACATTTGGGAAAAAGAGTCTAGGGAACATCTCCTTGCACCAATAACCTCTAAGTATAGTGAGATGCTTTCATGTGTTAAAATGAAATAGTTGCAGCATGAATAGAGATGGCCAAACACATTCGCCAGGGAAAGGTTAGCGGCGAATAACAACTGCTTTTGTTTTATTGCAAATGTTTGTGTCTAAAATTTGCATTCACATTTAACATTGAAGTCCGTGCCCGTGGTTAATAGCAAAGACCCTATACGTGATAGAACCACCAAATTTGCAAGTAATGTGAAGGAGAACAGTGGCATCAAGAGCAAATAAAAGCATGAATACTTCCCTTTCATTACTCTCATGACAGTATTCTCAGAAATGATCCAACGCCATATCCTCTTGATGACTAACGAACAACGGAAAATGCCACACGCATCAATCCCTGCCCCGACGACCAGCAACATGAAAGGGGAGAAGCAAACATCTGGGGTTCTAAATAAAAGGGTCTTACAGATTCCACTATAAGTCACCACCAGACCTGGATGGTACCCCAGCCTTCGCTGCTCATTCCAATGGATAAGATTTGTAAGGGGATGGATTTCTGTCTCACTCATGCAGAGCCACACCCATGTGAAAAGCAAATTGGGCTGGTGGTATTGTTCAAGTGGTGAAGTCAGCTCTTCTGACAATACCAGCCTGCATAAAGGACAAAGATAAAAAAAAAAGACTTGGAGAAGGGGGGGGGGGGGGGGGTAGGGCTTGTATGTTGCTGCTTATATTTTGAATAGAAAAAATAAGGTGCAAAAAGGCACCATACTAAGCTAGTGATATGTCTTATTATTATGATATGAACTCTATGCTAATCTGGGCATTATACAGTGAAGCAGGACTCTTTGACGCCTGCCTCAAGCCGCGTAGCACCAAAGCTTGGCATGGCTATAGAAGTAATGCTGTATAGTCCATGGCCTCCGGACCCCAATGATTCAGAGGGGGAATAGTATTTAACCCTCCCCCCGAATTTGTGCGGCAACAAGGTGAGCCGTCATTCAGCTCACCCGGGGCCAAAACAAACTCAGCTCCAATGTACCATGTAGCTAAGTCAGAAAATAAAACGGCTGGAATTTCCTATAAGCAAGCTTTTTATGATTAGGGCTTATGGAAATACCAGTGCACTGCACTACCATTCCTGATTGCATCAGGAAAAAGTATTTTAATATCAGCTTCTACAGTAATTGCTAGAATCTAACACATACAGATAGTGGTGATTTTGTTTCATGTTAAGTAGAAAAAAAGTTGGAGTAAGTCATCACATATTACACATAATTTTGTTTTAGTTGGTTTGCAAGGGTACAATATATAAACAGCACAAAGAGAAGTTACATTTACTAGAACTGAATACTTCTGAACACACACACACACACACACACACACACACACACACACACACACACACACACACACACACACACACACACCCTTTTTTCCCTCAGGTCACTTTAAAGGGACCCTTAGCATTAATTAAAAATGAAATTGGGACTTACCTGGGGCTTCCTCAAGCCCACCGTAGGCCACAAGGTCCCTCGGCATCCTCCTGGCTTCTCTCCCAGTCCAGGCTGGCGGCTCTGTTATTAGACGACTTCAGCCTGAAGTCGTCAGGGCTGCTTCCCGCTTTGACTATATGTGTAATCACACCGGCCAGCGGGAGAGTCCTGCGCATGTGCGGTTCAATATTGGAGAACCGCACATGAGCAGGACTCTCACGCCGGCCGACGTGATGACTGGTAGCTGGCCGGCATGATTATGCATATAGTCAAAGCGGGAAGCAGCCCTAGTAATGGAACCGCCAGCCTGGACCGGGAGAGGAGCCAGGAGGACCCCAGGGGACCTTGCGATCTACGGTGGGCTGGAGGAAGCCATAGGTAAGTCCCAATTTTATTTTTAATTAGGGCCCTTTTATGCATTTTCCTGTAAGAGAGTATTTTCCATTGGATCCAAATTTAGAGATTATATATATATTGTATTAAGAAGTAAGTATTCTAAGATTTATAATTGGATGTATAATATTTCATGAAGGTGACATTTTTCATGAACAAAATGACAATTTTAACTCTATTTTTGTTTAATGAAAATTATAGTCATTCTTGTTTTTATTATCACTGCCATTGTGCATACAGCCGTCTTAAACTATTTCTTTTTCTAATCTGTTACCAGGATGAGTTTTTTTTTTAAATCCATTATGTTATAATTAACCTGTACTATTTGCAAATGTGGGAAAGAATGGTTCTGGAATGATAAATATATAGTATAATATTTTATTGTGAATGCTTATCATAGTGACATAATTGTGAACCTTTGTTCTATGCTGTACAGTATATTGGTAAGATTGTGAAAAGGGATCTCACATCTCAGACCCAAATTTATAAGAATCTTGTATATCCCTGACTTATAGGGCCAAAAAAATTAAAAATACATACAAGTTGTACATTTGTTTGTATTCAGCTGCTCAGTGCAACTACCAAAATGGTGTGCAAACAAGTAATGAGGCTAATAAAGGATAATTTTACTGTATACCATATTTTTCGGCATATAAGACGCACCTAAGTTTAGAGGGCAAAAATCAGGGGAAAAAAACAAACCTAAACCTAGGTGCGTCTATAATGCAGGGGCATTTTATGGACCTTTAACCTCCTAAAACTGTCTCTGTCATGCATGACACGGCACATGTGCTGTGAAGACAAGAAAGAAGGCAGCCAGCAGGAAGGACCCGTGTAGCAGCAGAGGCGGCAGCTTTCCGTGAGGTGCATTGAAGTACCGGTAACGTGCCACTAATGTACCTATGTTTATTTTAATTACGGGAGGAACAGAAGACCCAGCGGCTGCAGCAGCTTCACTGAACTTGACTTCCAGAGGGAGAAGAGTATCGCAGCTGGAACGAGGGGGAGAGGAGCGTGGCAGGACAGGTAAAAGCTTCCCTGCACACTCTGCACCCATTTTTCTGTATCTTTGGCATATAAGACGCAGCCACTTCCACCCCCCCCCCTGTTTTGGGAAAGAAAAAGTGCGTCTTATATGCCAAAAAATGCATTATAACTTTTCCAGGGAAGGGAAATCCCTCATGAAGGCAGATAGACTAGGTCAAAACCAGTCAGATTTTTACTGCTCACTGTAAGTGACAGCAACATAGGAAAAAGGTAATTTATAGTGTATTTTACTCTGAGGGAAATTAGTATTGTAGTCAGTACTCATTGAAAAGCTTCAGTGCTGGTCAGTGCTTGGACTCCTTTTGAATGCCAAATACATAAATTCTAATGAGAATGGTTTCTACTGGTAAAATGTTCCCCTAACAATTGCAAATACCGTATATACTCGCATATAAGCCGACCCGCATATAAGCCGACCCCCCAACTTTTCCCTGAAAAACCAGGGGAAAATGATTGACCCCCCATATAAGCCGGGGGTAGGAAATGCTGGATTGGTGCAACCCCCAGTGTGTCCCAGTATAGCTAGTATAGTGCCCAGTATAGGTAGGTAGTGTCCAGTATAGCTAGTATAGTGCCCAGTATAGCTAGTAAAGTGCCCAGTATAGCCAGTATAGTACCCAGTATAGCCAGTATAGTGCCCAGTATGGGTAGTTAGTGCCCAGTTTAGCTAGTATAGTGCCCAGTTTAGCTAGTATAGTGCCCCAGTATGGCTAGTATAGTGCCCCAGTATGGCTAGTATAGTGCCCAGTTTAGCCAGTATAGTGCCCAGTATAGCGCCCAGTATGGGTAGGTAGTGCCTCAGTATAGCTAGTATAGTGCCCAGTTTAGCTAGTATAGTGCCCCAGTATGGCTAGTAAAGTGCCCAGTTTAGCCAGTATAGTGCCCAGTTTAGCTAGTATAGTGCCCAGTTTAGCTAGTATAGTGCCCCAGTATGGCTAGTAAAGTGCCCAGTTTAGCCAGTATAGTGCCCAGTTTAGCCAGTATAGTGCCCAGCATAGCCAGTATAGTGCCCAGCAGGGGTAGGTAGTGCTCCCCCCGCTCCCCACTCCCCCCGCGGCCGCCGCTGCTATTACCTGCTTAGGCAGCGGCCGCTTCCTAATCCGCGTTCCCCTTCTGAACTTTCAGAGTGTTTCACAGCAGCGCGCCCGGCGCTGCTGCTGTGACGATGCAGAGTACAGGAAAGAGCGCGGCTCCCTATAGCTCCCCTTTTGGGGGTCAAAAATTCGGCTTGTATGCGAGTATATACGGTATTTATATAAGTGCATATAATACATAAGTGTAGAACCATACACGTATTCGTATTGCACAGTGTGAACCAGCAGAATAGCTATATAGCCAATCCCAAACAGTGTAAACAAATATATAACAATTCTATACATTCATGAATGTAATTAGTGCAAATAATGCAATATAGTGCTAAGTATTCTTCTTTTATTAGAAACGAGGGAGTCCGCAGCACCACATCTGTAGTTAAAGCTCTTTAGTGAAATAAAGAATACTCAAGGTGACATGTGACATGATGAGATAGACATGTATGTACAGTGCCTAGCCCACAAATAACTATGCTGTGTTCCTTTTTTTTTCTCTGCCTGAAAGAGTTAAACATCAGGTATGTAAGTGGCAGCTCCTGTCCGAGTCAGGACTGGGTCAGACTACAGTGTGACCCTCACTGATAAGAAATTACAACTATAAAACACTTTCCTAGCAGAAATGGCTTCTGAGTGCAGGAAAGAGATAAAATAGGTCAATAGTTCATAGATTTTAACTCTGGCATACTTCAATGAATGTGTCATTGAGCAAAAATAATAAAATATTACAAACAGAAAAAGTAGATTTAAATATAAAATAAAACTGTGGAATTAGAATATCTTAAGTAATTTTATGAGGATAGATACAGTTGTTTATTTCATTAGTTTATTTTCACCTTGGGCGTCCTTTAACTACCTGCCGACCGCCCCACGCCACTGGCCGTGGCGGCAGCCCCAGGACCGCCTAACGCCAATTGGCGTCAAGTCCTGGGGCTCTGTTTAGCAGGAGATCAGGCGCAGGTTGCGCACGCATCTCCTGCTTGGGGGGCAGAGCTCCGCCCCGCCTTCAGTCTCCGAGCAGCAATCGCCGCTCGGGAGACTGTTAGACGGCGTTATCGCCGTCTATTTACATGTACAGCGCTGCGATCGGCAGCAGCGATGTACTGGGGCCACCATGTGACACAACTGTCCCCTCCATATGCTGGACAGTGATCGGCTGTCATAGACTGAAGCCTATGACAGCCGATGACGCTGATTGGCTGGCAGGGGGAGGGAGGGAGGGTGCAGGGGAATGGATATTAAAAAAAAAAGGCAAATTTATTAAAAAATAAATAACATAAATATTTATAAAAAAAATAAAAATAAACAACTGTGAAGCGATCAGACCCCACCAACAGAGAGCTCTGTTGGTAGGGGGAAAAGGGGGAGGGGAATCACTCGTGTGCTGTGTTGTGCGGCCCTGCAGCTTGGCCTTAAAGCTGCAGTGGCCAATAGAGATGTCGGCGAACATCTCACCCTGTACTACTTCTGGGTCGCTATGACCCGGAGTAGTATGCCTGCGCTGGCCCGGCGGTGGGCGTCCTAGAACGCGCTCCTGTTGCCGGGCACTTTCTGCGCATGTGCATGACATCATGAGTGACATCACGCTCATGCGCAGAGAGTGCCCGGCAACAGGCGCGCGATCAAAGACGCGCACCGCCAGGCCAGCGCAGGCATATTACTTCGGGTCATAGCGACCCATAAGTAGTACAGTGCCCATAGAGATTCGCCCGCGAACAGTTCGGGCCATCTCTAGTGGCCAATTAAGCAAAAAATAGCCTCGTCTTTAGGGGGTTTAACACTGCGGTCCTCAAGTGGTTAAAGCAATAGGAAGGCCATGTACAGCTCTTCTATTATTATTCTAAAGTTTATTTTCACCTCGGGTTCACTTTAACAGACAATGGTGGATTGTGCCTTATGCATTGAGCAAATCTGTGTTTTATTAAACTGATGAGATAAACTATTGTATTTGTCCTCCTACTTCTTAAAATGACTTATCCAATGGTTTTATTTTATATTTAAATATTTACAAAGTATATTGAATGTTTTATTGTCTCTGATGAATGGCTATGAAGTGTACCCGAGTTAACATACATGAACTATTGACTTTTTTCTATCTTTCCCTGCCCTCAGAAGTTGTATTATGCCAGGAAAATGTATATGGCTTTAATTTGCTTATCAGTGAGGTTACTATGTTCCCAACAAAGTACCGACAAGACAGAAGTTGTCACTTTCATGCCTAGAAATTAACTCTTTCAGGCAGCAAAATACCAAAAGATAAACCGCATGGTTGTTAATGTTTTGCACTGTACATACACATGTTTATCTTATGTCTCCTAGGGTACACTTTAACTTTTGTATTGTTTATATTGTATTGCTATACCTTGTAATCTATTGTACATCATCATGAAAGATGTTGGCACTGTTTAAATTGATAATAATAATTAGCAGTGGGAAAAGTCAGTTGTCCCTTAGAACAAGTATTTTGTAAAGGGATATTTTGCAGCCCCTCTTTCCCATTCATGCTCTCTCAATGTCAATATCTATATAGGTGTGGGAGGGAGTACATGTTGCCCCTTTTATTTGCTGATTACCAACCTGCATGGCTGGACATAATAGTTGGCAGGACATGTTTTTCAAAAATGTTCTAAAATTAAAAGTTTTAGCTGCCCCTTCATTTAATATTTAAAATTATTGTAAATATTACTGAAGTGTGATCACTCTTGGAGATGTATGGTAATATATGGCATTTGATTTACTGGAAATTGTCAGGGTTAATGATTGTATGTAGATTGACCATTATCCTCAGTAACTGCTTTTCCCTTAAAATCCCAAGTCACAGCAGAATGAGGAAAGCTATCTTTGCTTATTTATAAATGTTATTCCCCACAAGTACATTTATATTTTTACCTAGAGATCTGGACTATACCAACTGACCTCAACATTTTGATAATTGTTACTATTTTACTCACATTCATTGCATATACTTTTAGCTAATATTTTACATAACAAAACAGACTGCAAAAATATTGAGGAAAAGAGAGATTTCAGCAAATGGGATTGTTAAATGTCAAAATGCTAATATAACTCTATGTTGATAGTGAACAATTATCAAGTGGTCATTTGAGGAGCTGTCAATCTCTGTCAAATACAAGAAAAAACTCAATGACAATATGATTTTTAACCCTATTACTAGATTATTAGTACAGGTCAGCCATTTTAGGCAAATGACACATTACAAACTTTATTAAAGCATGTTTGTAATATACTATACAAAATACTCAATGCAGAGTTTGACTACTTGGTGCATGACTACTTGGTGCACATTTCACATGATTGTGGGATAGGAAAGCACAGTTTGTCAACCACAATAAACAAGTTTTTGTGTCCCAACCAAGCAATTAATTGCAGTTAATACAAATAAAACATATAAAATATTGAAAATGGGAAATCGTATTTTTATGAAAAATATTTGCTAATGTTTTTATTTGATTCAATAAAAGACTAGAGTAGTTGTGGAATTAGAAAAAAAACTCCTGGAACATCTTATAATTTATTGGGCTAATTGGCAACAGGTCAGTAACCTGATTAGTTATAAAAAGCATTCTGGTACTATATAAAATTAGACAAAGTACTATGTACACACTTTTTAAGATCAATATTTGTGAAAGGCTTAACAGGTTGTGTCCTCACTCAGTCTCTATGCCCCAGTCTATTACCGCGGCTCGGAGCCCGGCCCACGTCTTCACTTATAGACAAGCCCCACCGTGAACAGGACACGTTATTTGTCTCCTGACTACGGTTACCCCTAGGTCTTAAGGTGCAAGGCATACAGACTGAAGTAGAGAGGAATAACCTGTTAGAGCCCTAATGAGGCTAGTAAAACAGTTCAACAGTTCAGCAGTATTACACAGGGTTATTACCTTGAGTCAGAGGGATGAGGCAATCAGCGTTGGTTGTCGGTAATGGCAGAGATAGCGATTGCAGATTCTCCAATATCAAGATAGGGATCAAGTAATCCACAGGCAAGGTTCAGGCAATGGGTAAACCAGGTATGAAACAGTCCAGGCAAGCCTTCATGCAAAGTTATTCAACAGGTAATGGATGGTCCAGGTTATGAGATAGTTCATGCAAGTCTGCATGCAGTGTTATGCAACAGGTAATAGATGATGCAAGTTATGACACAGTTCCTATTAGTCTGCATGCAAAGTTATTCAACAGGTAACAGATGCTCCAGGTAGTATGATAAAGTTAATATGAGACTGCAAACAAGTTTTTCAGATGACTGACAGGGATAGTAGAATTATACTTATCATCCAGTTCAGATAGCATGCAAGAAGTATCCAGTAACAGGTAAAGGTCGGTCCAGGCGGCAAGCAAGGGATATCCATTAACTAGTAGAGGTCGGTCCAGGCGGCAGGCAAGGGGTTTACAGTAACTAGCAGAGGTCGATCCAGTGAATCATTAACAAGTGAGTGCGCACCCAGCAACTAGCCAAAGCTATGCTTATCACGGGCGATGACTGGGAGCACTATGCAGATTTAGATACAATACATCATCCAATCTGTGTCTGGCCACACTCCGCACATCCAATCACACAGCAAGGCCCTGCCTAGGTGTCAGCTGTAAAGTCAGCTGACACTGCTCTGTCAGCTGACCGTAGTCAGCTGACTATTGTTTACCTTTGCGGGGGGCATACTGGGAACGCACCCTACGCCTATCAGAATGTGCGGCTTGTGAGCCAGTGGCAGCATCATCAGCGGGGAACAAGCGCTGAGATGGAAGCGACAGATTCCGCCTGGGTCTCGGCGGAATTACTCACAGATACAGGTGTATTCCTTATAATTTGGTAAATATTCTTGGGAGTTTTCGGAGAAAATGTGTGGTTAACACAGGAAGACACAAAAAGCGACAAACTGACCTTCTCAGACTATATAACACACACTAGTCAGAGAGTAAATTCAGACATGAAAGATTCTACAGGAAATCCAACCATACAGACCAGTATTTCCTTTGATCATTGCATGTGATTTTTTTTTATACAGCATGGTAGTGCTATTAGTTTTAGTGCCAGAACTATTTGGCCCAATGGAGCACAGTGTATTTTTCGTCAAAGCCACAAACTAGTACTACCTACCATTTTAGCCATAATCACAATTTGACACTAACTACCAAACACCATATCCCTGTTTTTTTCAAACCCAGCAACAAACTGAGATAGAAACTTGTACACCCTAAGGATCCAACACCTACACACAAGCAAAGCAGTTTGTGTATGCAGTTCAATTTACTTGGGAATAGAAGGATTTGTGCATTGCAGTGACCAAGCAACCCTATGGCCCAAATAGGGGGGCTAACTGCAACAGATGTCCAGTTAAAACCACAGGTTTTTTGGGGGGATAATTTTATAAAGCAATAAACCAAATACTTAGTTTTCCATTATAATTTTTTTTAATTGAGCTTTTATTGTGTAATGAGAAATAGTAGATAAATATTATTATAATTATTGATATACAGTATAAAGCGCCAGCCTATTCCGTGGCGCTGAATAGCAAACTGCTGTTTATGTGCCTGTTAACATTTGATATTTCAGGGGGCGTGGCTTAGCGCGGGACCAAGATGGACGCAACTGCTTAGAGCTCCGCTTACGTCTCCCTCCAAACCGAGCTAAATAGCGCTTTCTACGCACCATGAAAAGGGGTAACCAGTCCCAAATACAAACCAGATCCTCCGGCGACCCTCCAACACCAGCTGGGAAAAACATACCGGACATATTCCGCACGCAAAAAGCTAAGATCTCGGCCGCCCAGCCAACCAAGATGGCGCAGGAGAAGAAGGGGCCTACCCCTCCTTGCTCGACAGAGAGCTCGCCGGAACATTCTACCAGGAGACAAGATGGCCCCAACAGGCCACTCACGCTAGCAGACATGAAGGAACTTGCAACGGAAATCAAGTCAGCCTTTTCTGCAGCAATAGCGGAGATCAGAGAAGACATGGCGGACATCTCTTCAAGACTACGCGCCATCGAATCCTCCGGAGAGCGAAGGGAAGCCATGCTTAACGCCTCAGGGAAAGCCTTGCACCAACATAACAAGCTGCTGATCGACTCTAACAGGCAAATCGAGGACCTTGATAACAGAGGCAGGAGATGCAACGTTAGAGTAAGAGGCTTACCTGAATCAGTCCTGGCCGATCAAATCACCCCAGCTCTCACTGCCATATTTAATGGCCTTCTAGAGAAACCGAAAGAAGATGTCATAGATTTCGTCCGAGCACACCGAGCTCTAAAACCTATAGGAGGAGAAAATGATCCACCAAGAGACATCATATGCTGCCTCCAGTCTTTCGCTTAAAGAAAGCATAATGAAAGCTGCTCGAGATCAAGAGGAAATCCTTTTCAATGAAGCACGGATCTCTATTTTTCAAGACCTATCACCGATCACTTTAGCGAATAGGAGAGCCCTGAAACCACTGCTACAACTGCTCCAAAACAAGGGCATAAAATATCGCTGGAGGTTTCCATTTGCTCTTGCGGCCTTCGATGGTGACAGAAACGGCCTTCTTCGCACCCCTGAGGACCTTTCGTCCTTCTGCAAGACCTTTGGCCTACAAGTTCCCGCACTACCAGGGTGGTACGCCGACTTTAGATTACCTAAAGCGCTACAAAACAGCAAGGAGAAGAGCCACACTGAGTCGAGGAGACTTTCACAGCCATCCAAGAGAGGCTCCTCGGGATCTTCGCATTCCTCCGATGAATCCTCGCAAGAGTTGGGTGGCCGTCGCTTAAGGGAAGATAAGTAGACATTTTTCTTTCCCCCTCTTCGTTTCTCTTTGCCCCCCTCCATGCGCCAGTCTTTTGATTAACTATGACTCCCACCTGATCTGCCCACCTTCTGGAGAGGTGACTGGTCGCTGCGGCCTATGTCTCGGCTCATGCGGTGCCCATCCGCCATCTTTAGCTAAACCACGAATACTGGACTCTTACCCCTTTGGTCGGAGGAAATACCGTTACCTGCTCCCTATTACTTGGACCCAAAACTCTGATGCAAAATACCTAGGCATAGACTGCTCCCCTTTTCTATCAGTAACTTGTGATACAAGTTAAGGAACACAACATCCAGGACTGACGCAGTATCCTAAAAGAAGATGATCTATGTGTATTACAAGGCGGACATGGCAAACATTCTATCTTACTATAAATGTGCTGACTGAAATATGTATTTCTACTGATGGTGGGCTTCTTGGGCTGTGTCGGACGACATGGTGGATGTTGGGATGTGCCCTCTCAATTGCATCCAGCCCCGTTTTAGTGGCTATGCATGAGCGGGCATATCCTCCTCTATATTTACCTGCCTGGGCGTTGGGCGCAGCTCGGAAGACTATCAAACTACAGTTTGAAAATGCACTGTCTGCTTTATGGATGACACTATGAGGCTTTATAGTACAATCAGTTTATGTGCTCTATATACTAAAAGTGTTTACTCCCTGAGGCCCTGGGCCCTGATGGGGGGGCTGGTCCTGTATTGCTTCGGAGGCTTTGTGGGTATCGGGGCATGCTGGCTCAACTGCACGTACCCTCGTTTTAGGGGGGGTGCATGAACAAGCGTGTCCCCTTTAAATATCACTCGACTGGCTCTCTTGAGGGATGCATGGGAGAACAGGGGAGGAAAACTTTTATCTCTATCAGCTTTCTGAAATAGTACCTACTAGCTAGACTATCTGGCACACACTTAGCTTGCATGGGAGAGCTTAAAAGGGGGGGGGGGGGATTAATGATGATTTCCAAGATACTAGACTGCGTTTCCCCATATTACTGGGCTATGACTCTGAAACATGCCTAGGCAACTAAATGAACCCTGGGAGCTTTTACGAGCCCTTTTAGGAAAAAGCAGCATTTCTCATTCACTCCCTAGAAGAGGTAAGCCGGTGACATACACAGGCTACCAACATGACAACACCTAGATCTGATGCTGGCAAAATATGCTACTCTCCTAGATCGCCCGTGCAGGCTAATTGCTTCTTACTATAGTAGACCATAATTCAACAACGATTTTACGGAAGCACATTAGCACTATACTGAGCTCAAACTGGTATATGGTGAAATAAAGACCCATAAGATAGGTAGACAGTGGTCACAAGGCAGGTTAAGGGGGGAGGGGGGCGAATAAGGGTTTATCTGGTTTGTTACATGCCGATATTGATTTTCACTAACTTCCATTGGCAAATTATTCTGTTGTTATATATGTTATGTTACCTTTCTTCAACAAGTACGTTTACAAGCAAAAGTTTTTAGGTTATGCAATGGCTTTTTTGGTGCGGAGGGAGCCAACCTAATGGGTTCACTTTCGTTCCCTCGGTAACTACCTCACCCCAAACAGAGGACGGAGTCTTCTGACTGTATATTCCACAAGCAAACACAGAGCCCCGCTTTTCTGGGTCTCTGTGTGGACTATACCCAATTCCCAGGATAGGGAAAACAGGAAAATTTGTTTCCTTTTCCTATCTTGGGCTGTTACTTTTCCTCAGGCTTTCTCTCGATATTCCTTGCTACCTGCAGTAACTATTTGAATACGTGCAAGTCTTTTATCCCCTCAAGCTATCGATAAAAGCACGGTTATACAACCAAAAGAGGAGTCTCTAACTTTTCTTTCTCTCATACTACTTATTTTCTTTTCTTACACTTAATTTTTCTCTCCCATCCCTTTTCCCTTCCCCAATCCTACCTCCTCTCTACCTGGGTCCAGACATGTGTCCAGTAATCTCGAAACTAGCAGGACAAACCTCTACCTTCCACAGCAGCTGGAAATTATTATCACTGAATATTAACGGGCTAAATATCCCTGAAAAACGCTCGTCACTCTTAGGTTTTTTGCACAAACAAAGAATTCAAATCGGATTTCTTCAGGAAACACATTTCTGTAGCACACATATCCCCAAATTACAAAACCATAAGTACACGCAAGTATTCCACTCTGTAAATGCCAGTTGCAAGACCAAAGGAGTCTCCATAATAATCCATAAAGACATTAATTTTGATCCAACAGACACTTTAGCAGACCCAGAGGGGAGATATCTCTTTGTCAAAGGCACTTCAGGAAATCGTACATTTACATTAGCAAATATCTATGCACCAAACTCTAAGCAGCCATCTTTCCTTTCTACAGTGCTGACCAAACTTGGAGACTTCCAGGCAGGAATAGTGATTCTAGGAGGGGACTTAAATCTGCCCCTCAACCCTCTTATGGATACCTCTACGGGTACCTCTTCCATTCCATACAAGGCCCTAAAATTTGTCAAAAAAACGCCTAGAAAACCTCTCCTTACTAGACACCTGGAGATTGACACACCCTACCGACAGGGACTACTCCTTCTATTCAGGGATACACAACAAATACAGTAGAATAGATTACTTCTTTCTACAGCAGAGAGACTTATCTTTATTAACATCAACGGAAATTGGCACTCAGACCCTTTCTGACCATGACCCAATCTACATGACATTACGCTTCCCTGAGCTTACACAGAAATCCTGGAATTGGAGACTAAACCCTTTCTTGCTGAGTGAAAAAACGCACCAACAAATGATTGCAACCAAATTAGACTCCTACTTTGAACTCAATTTTGCTTCTACTGAAAAGGAAATATCTGTATGGGAGGCACATAAGCCAGTTTTACGGGGCTGCCTCATCAAGTTAGGGGCACGTATTAAACGAGAGAAACAAGAAGGTATAGACTCTCTTCTTGAGAAAATTCAAGACTTAGAAAAGAGACACAAGCAATCATTAGCAATTGAGGTACAGACTGAACTGATCCAAGCTCGCTCTTCTCTTACCAAATTGCTTAACATAGAAACCCGCCGGAAGTGGTTTATGAGACAAAAAATCTTTTATGAGTCAGGAAATAAAAGTGGCAGGCTACTGGCTAGGGCCTTACGTAAACAAACCATGATGAATAGGATAAAATGCATAGTTGCATCAGACAAGACTAAACACCATTCCAATGACAAGATTGCCGAGGAATTCAGACAATATTACAGCACCCTTTACAACTTAAAATCCGAAACTCCCCAAGGCCCCAACACACCAACTAGACAAACTATACTTAAATAATTTTTATCTAAATATGGCCTTAAAAAGTTCACTCAAGAAGAAGCTAAAGACTTAGACGAACCAATTACTGAAGGGGAGTTTTACTGTGCCCTCAAATCCATGAAGCCAGGTAAATCCCCAGGCCCAGATGGCTTTACCATCCAATATTACAAATTGTTCAAGACCATACTCGCTCCAAGATTTGTTTCTGCCTTCAACTCTTTAAGCCCCACAAAACTACCATCACCTCAATTCCTTGAGGCTCATATTTCAGTCATCCCCAAAGAAGGAAAGGACCCCTGTCAGTGCCCAAGTTACAGGCCAATTTCGCTTTTAAATTCAGATACTAAGCTCTTTGCGAAAATTATTGCAAACCGGATAGCCCCTTTCCTGCCCATAGCAATCTCCCCAGACCAATCTGGCTTCATTCAGGGACGTGAGGGTAGAGACAACACCATGAAAGCAATAGGGCTTATATCGCACATGCAAAAAAAATCGGTAAGAGGCATGATGCTTTCAACAGACGCAGAGAAAGCGTTTGATCGCATTTCTTGGGATTATATGTTTTCTGTATTACAAGATATGGGATTACAACAAAATCTTTTATTCTGGATCCAAACGCTCTATAATGATCCCACTGCAAGGGTAAAGGTTAATGGGCTCTTATCACAACCATTTAAAATCACAAATGGCACAAGGCAGGGGTGTCCCCTTTCGCCTCTACTATTTATTCTCACTTTAGAACCCTTTTTAAATCAAATTCGTGCGGATCAATCTATCAATGGGATCAAAGTTGGAAATCGAGTATTTAAAGTCGCTGCCTTTGCAGACGACCTGCTTTTTTTCATTAGTGACCCGGCAGTGACGATACCAAACCTGTTAAACAAATTCTCAGAGTTTGGAAGGCTATCCAATCTCAAAATTAATTACTCCAAATCAGAAGCCCTAAACATAACTCTTCCTACCAACGAAGTTAACCATTATAAGTCAATATTTCCTTTTAAATGGGCCACGGAAGCGATAAAATACCTGGGAGTTCTTATACCCAGAGATCTTAATCGTATATTCCCTCTGAATTTCTCGGCAATCGTAGATGCACTTTCGAAAGACCTAGAAAGCTGGAGTACCAAACCACATATTTCGTGGTTTGGGCGAATTGCCTCGGTCAAAATGAATTTACTACCCAGATTTGTTTACGTGTGCCAAACTCTGCCAATATCCCTGCCAAAATACTTCCTTGCAAAACTACAATCAAAGATTGGGGAATTTGTATGGGGTAAGAGAAAGCAACCGAGATTACGTCAGTCTATCCTATTTCTACCTAAACTAGCAGGAGGCGTTAGCCTACCTAACATACACAACTACTACTTAGCATCCGTATTATGTAGACTATTTGATTGGTGTGATAGCACTCAGCAAAAGCACTGGGTCCACATTGAACAGAACTCCATTCCAATCTCTCTAGCAGGCCTTCCCTGGATAGTTGATCCTCAAAACAAGGAGCTTGAATCTTCTAATCCTCTAGTTCACTCAACTGTTAAAGCAATGCGCTATCTTATTAAATTGAAAAGAGGCTCTTCTTTCTTAGGTCCAATGACACCCCTACAGAATAACCCACTTTTTCCACCGGGATATTATTCATCCTTCATTCCTGACTGGAAGGCTACTCCACTGCTGCGACTAAAAGACCTTGTGACGGATGGAACTCTTAAGCAGATCAACACACTTCATGACACAGTCTCATCTGGCAAATTTCCTAAATGGGCATATTTCCAAATACGTAGCTTTTTGAACTCCTCTGGTGTTAAGTCACAATCTCTTACAAAACTCTCTGACTTCGAAAAAAGACTCCTAGACAAAGGCCCACACTCCCACTCTATATCATGGCTGTATGACTGGCTTATCACCCCAACCTCCCAAATTACTCTCCCTTACCAGACTAAATGGGAATCCTCCTTGGGAACTCCACTCTCAGAAGAACAGTGGCAGAACATATGGACGCTAAACCATAAGGGATCCCTAAATGTTACCACACAAGAGCAAGGATATAAGATCCTTACACACTGGTACAAGACTCCAGCCATCCTGTCTAAATATACTCCAGGGGTACAAGACGTCTGTTGGAGATGTGGCTCCTCAGGAGCTAACTTATTCCATATTTTTTGGCAATGCCCAAGTCTTACAGACTTTTGGACGCAAGTTCATAAATGGACAGAGAAAATATCCTCTGAGAAAGTCCCAATGACCCCAGAATTTTTCCTACTCCACTCAGGCCCATTCCCGTTAAAACATTACAAAAAATCTATCCTTATACACCTAGTAAATGCTGCCCGTGCTACAATACCTTATCTCTGGAAACAACAAGATCCTCCCACGGTTACTCAGTGGCTACACAGACTAGATAAAATAGCACAAATGGAAGAAATTATCCTCTTATCACAAGACAGGACAGAGCAGTTCGCACTTACCTGGGCAGGATGGGAGCTGTTCAAATATTCAGACGACTATAAAACCCTGATGACATAGGACGCCTCTTGCTGTAGGTATTGAGGTATTATAGACATGTCGATGACCCAGACACCTTTCCCTCATCCCCCCCCTTCTTTTCTCCCTTTCCCCATCTCTCCCCTTCCTACTTTAACCCTACTCCTCTCTAAGAGATAGAAGAAACTGATATAGCCAAATACTGCTTATTAAGACATATTAAAGAGAATAGCCTGGAACATTTGTATCTGAATAGATGTTGTAAACTTTTAAACTGGTTTTGATATGCGAAATTTGGTGTTTATACTACTCTTTAGTTCTGGATATTACATTGTGCTTCATGACTATCATTGTACTGAACAAAATCCTTTCAATAAAGCTTTAAATGTTAAAAAAAAAAAAAAAACATTTGATATTTCAGAAAAGGTGATATTGTTTTTAAATAGATCATGTAAAATGTAGAATTCATGTTTACTTAGGAAAGTATGCAGTAAATTGGCCCATGAACTACGTACTTTATTATTATTATTATTATTTAGTATTTATATAGCGCCGACATATTACGCAGCGCTGTACAATGTATATATATGTATCTTGTCACTAACTGTCCCTCAAAGGAGCTCACAATCTAATCCCTACCATTGCCATATGTCTATATTATGTAGTGTAAGTACTGTAGTCTAGGGCCAATTTTAGGGGGAGCCAATTAACTTATCCGTATGTTTTTGGAATGTGGGAGGAAACCGGAGTGCCCGGAGGAAACCCACGCAGACACGGAGAGAACATACAAACTCTTTGCAGATAGTGCCCTGGCTGGGATTTGTAAATGTGTAACATCTCTAACTTACTGTGACTGAAATTAATAATGATTTTATTAAGGAATCTGTTGGAATTACTTTTAGTAGACCTCTTATTAGTCCAATGCACTGTATAACTTCCTAAGGAAACATGAATAACTACTATTTTTTACACAACTACAGTGGGTTGCAAAAATATTCGGCCCCCTTGAAGTTTTCCACATTTTGTCACATTACAGCCACAAACATAAATCAATTTTATTGGAATTCCATGTGAAAGACCAATACAAAGTGGTGTACATGTGAGAAGTGGAACGAAAATCATACATGATTCCAAACATTTTTTACAAATCAATAATTGCAAAGTGGGGTGTCCGTAATTATTCAGCCCCCCGAGTCAATACTTTGTAGAACCACCTTTTGCTGCAATTACAGCTGCCAGTCTTTTAGGGTATGTCTCTACCAGCTTTGCACATCTAGAGACTGAAATCCTTGCACATTCTTCTTTGCAAAACAGCTCCAGCTCAGTCAGATTAGATGGACAGCATTTGTGAACAGCAGTTTTCAGATCTTGCCACAGATTTTCGATTGGATTTAGATATGGACTTTGACTGGGTCATTCTAACACATAGGTATGTTTTGTTTTAAACCATTCCATTGTTGCCCTGGCTTTATGTTTAGGGTCATTGTCTTGCTGGAAGGTGAACCTCCACCCCAGTCTCAAGTCTTTTGCAGTCTCCAAGGAGTTTTCTCCCAAGTTTGCCCTGTATTTGGCTCCATCCCTCTTCCCATCACCTCTGACCAGCTTCCCTGTCCCTGCTGAAGAGATGCACCCCCCGAGCATGATGCTGCCACCACCATATTTGACAGTAGGGATGGTGTTTTCAGAGTGATGTGCAGTGTTAGTTTTCTGCCACACATAGCGTTTTGCATTTTGGCCAAAAAGTTCCATTTTGGTCTCATCTGACCAGAGCACCTTCTTCCACATGGTTGCTGTGTCCCCCACATGGCTTGTGGCAAACTGCAAATGGGACTTCTTATGCTTTCTGTTAACAATGCCTTTCTTCTTGCCACTTTTCCATAAAGGCCAACTTTGTACAGTGCATGACTAATAGTTGTCCTATGGACAGAGTCTCCCACCTGAGCTGTAGATCTCTGCAGCTCGTCCAGAGTCACCATGGGCCTCTTGACTGCATTTCTGATCAGCGCTCTCCTTGTTCGGCCTGTGAGTTTAGGTGGATGGCCTTGTCTTGGTAGGTTTACAGTTGTGCCATACTCCTTCCATTTCTGAATGATCGCTTGAACAGTGCTCCGTGGGATGTTCAAGGCTTTGTAAATCTCTTTGTAGCCTAAGCCTGCTTTAAATTTCTCAATAACTTGATCCCTGACCTGTCTTGTGTGTTTTTTGGACTTCACGGTGTTGTTGCTCCCAATATTCTCTTAGACAACCTCTGAGGCCCTCACAGAGCAGCTGTATTTGTGCTGACATTAGATTACACACAGGTGCACTCTATTTACTCATTAGCACTCATCAGGCAATGTCTATAGGCAACTGACTGCACTAAGATCAAAGGGGGCCGAATAATTATGCACACACCACTTTGCAGTTATTTATTTGTAAAAAATGTTTGGAATCATGTATGATTTTCGTTCCACTTCTCATGTGTACACCACTTTCTGTTGGTCTTTCATGTGGAATTCCAATAAAATTGATTCATGTTTGTGGCAGTAATATGACAAAATGTGGAAAACTTCAAGGGGGCCAAATACTTTTGTAACCCACTGTATGATTTAGACTGTTAAAGAGTTAGGTGGCCATACATCTAGCGATTTTGGTGGCCGATCGACCAATAGACAGATCTCTCTCTGATCGAATCTTATTGGAGAGAGATCTGTTAGCTGCCATAAACCACAGGCGTTTTCCAACCGATTTCAGCATGACATCTTTCGGCAATCAGCCTTGTGATGCTGCCTTGTTGCTTTTGCCTCCCCGACTGCTGTTCTACCTAATGTGAATGCACCCCCTGTGCCCCTGTATAAATACATTACCTCTCCGCCGCCCACCGTACTTTTCTTCCAGGTTCGTGTCCCACATGGTTGCCGGCACAACCACATGGTTGCTAACCACATGGTGCAAGAACCTGGAAGAGGAGTAAGGCGGGTGGCAGGGAGGTAAAGTATTAATGCGGAGGCACCTGGGGGAGTACATTTACATTAGGAGGTTTCTGTTGCATTCGTCAAGTGCGATTAATGCACACCGTTTCCGCTGCAGACCTGATCAAGACTGTCAGCCTGACATCTTGCATCACGTCCAATCAATATATCTGACTAAATTGGTCGAATCGGCAATTGGACATGCGTTTGGCGGAACCGATTTAATAACTATCAAATCAGATGGGCTGCCAAATCGGTAGATGTATGGCCACATTAACCATCCCATTTTGGGGAAACTCATATGTACCCCTATTTGTTACAGAGACAGATATCTTTACTGACAAATCCAAAGGTAAGGAGAAGCAAGTGTTTGTCTTGGCTTGTTTGCCTGTCTCTCCAATTTGTAGGAATTAGTCTGAATACTGAGTAAAGGCAGAGTCTCAATACTATTCAGAGGTTTTGCTGCTGGCAACTTTGAAGGACAAAAGAAACAATAGCTGCAAATTAGAAATGTTTTTCTTATTAAATTCCCAGGCCAATGACTCTTGGTAGAATTATCCTTTAAGCTTGTGTTTTTGTAGTGTAGAACAGACAATTTGACATTTGACATAGTTGTTATTTAATTCCCTACGTGAACATTGCTGTCAACATATTGAAAACATGTTAATATTCTTTTCTATGTCTGAGCAACTAACATTCCCTGACTGACTGTTAGTGGTTAAATCAGCTCAGCGTATTATTTTGTGGTTTCTTTATTTATTTACTTTTACTTCAATAAAATGCTCCATTGAGCATTCGCATCTTTAGGAGAAAAGTTCCATTATGCTTTTTGTCAATTGTGTCAATCAGCATTACACCTAGTGTGCACTGAGATGAATTTAGAAGGCAGAAATCATCTAGGCATAAATGAATGAACAGCCAAGATTTACTAGAACAGCAGCAAGCAGGAAGCATGTTTGCCACATTATATAACATCTCAGTAGGCTAATAAACTCTTCCAGCTATTGATATTTCAGAACGAGGATAAACAAAATACAGCTAATGTTCCCATTTACAGAAAACAGAATTTATTTCAATTATTCAGTACTATCTTGATAAAGATTTTGAAAGAAATGGCTATCCTGGTGAGGAAGCTGAGGATGCAAGTACGAGAGGAAAATGCGTGTACTTTGATAGAGAACTTATTAAGAGACCGAAGGCACGGAGTGGTGTTAAATGGATCATACACAAAATGGGAAGATGCTAGTGTGGTTCCACATTGGTCACTATGAGATCTAGTCATTTTCAATGTATTTATTCCTTAAACAGCAAAGTTATTTACAGGCTTGCAAGAGCTCCACGCCAATTTATTATAGCATTTTTTTAATTTCTTATTTGTTACATTTCCTTCCTATGAATTAATACTGCTGTAATGTATATTTATGGCCACTTGCTATTGGGGCAGTGTGAGACAATTGCAGAGGACTTCTGCTTCAATGTCTATATCCTCTGCTAGCAGAGAGACATCAAAACATTCCAAGAATTTACAGCATAATGAATTCTGCCAGCTGAGTCAAAAGGCAGTTCACTATCTCGAAGTATATCATTTATTTAAGGCTGCTTTAAGGCTAATAATGATCTAGTGTATGTAATAGAGCATAATATTGCTATCTTGATGGTATAAACTTATGCAGGATAGTGACATATTACAGCAGTATTTTAAGAGCATCACTATATGGGCATGGCCATATGGCAGATGAAATTTAATACTGATATTTAAGTCATGCACCTTGGACATGCCAACATATAAAATAAATGGCATACAGCTGGGAACATCAGACTTGGGATTTGGGATTACAGGTTGATCACAAGCTAAGCAACTTTATTCAATTCCAAGCAGCAGCAGCTAAAGCAAATAACATCCTGGGATGCATAAAATAGGGAGAGGAAATCATGAGATTCTTGTATGCTACTCTTGCTGTATGGTATAAATCAATTGAGGCCACAATTGGAGTATGGTATACAGTTTTGGACACCACATTATAGGAAGGACATTGCCATTTTAGAAAAGTTTCAAAGACCTTCCAACTAAATCAGTCAGAGGCATGGAAGGGTCTCACTTACCAACACATATTAGACAAGGTAGGCTTATTTAGCTTTAAAAAGAGATGACTGGGTGTTGACCTAATTAACATGTATGCAGAGACATACAAAGGACAAGAGGACATGATCTGGCCATGAAGGAAAGGAGAGTTTACCAGTTTACGCCTGTATAGAAAGGGGTTTATCGTGGTTAGAGTGGTTAAGATGTGGATTACCTTACCATAGGCAATAGTAGGGGACTTTCTATACTTATATATACTTTATACTTTATAAAGGGTTTTGATGTTTTTGTAACTTTGTGTTTTTCGAAGATCAACATTTGAATTGGCCACTTTTACTTTTTAATGGCAGAAATCCATCTTAACGTCTTGCCGACCGCTCCATGCCAATTGGCGTGAACGCGGTGGCAGCCCCAGGGCCACTCCACACCGATTGGCGTGAATGGCTCTGTGCAGTGATTGCAGGGGATCGCGCGCGCATCCCTGCTGGATTGACGGAGATCCACTCTGCCTTCAGTCTCCCAGCAGCGATTGCCGCTCGGAGACTGTTAGATGGCAAAACCGTTGTCTATTAACATTGTACAGTGCTGCGATCTGAGGCGGCACTGTACAGGGGACAGCCGTGTCACTCGGCTGTCCCCTCCAGAGGCACAAAGGCGATCTGCTGTCATAGGCTGAAGCCTATGACAGCCGATCGCACTGATTGGCTTTCGGGGGGAGGGAGGGAGGTGGTATTATATAAATAATAAAAAAATAGGAAAGTTTATTTAAAAAATATTAAGATAAATATTTATAAAAAAAAATAAACATGCTGGCAGCAATCTTAGCCCACCAACAGAGAGCTCTGTTGGTGGGCAGAAAAGGGGGTGGAATCACTTGTGTGCTGAATTGTATGGCCCTGCAGCGAGGCCTTAAAGTGGAATATAACCCTGCATTTCATCTTTGCACTAAAACAAAAATACGCGTTGCCGCATTACGAACGCATAGATATTTTTGTACGCGTTGCGGCCCGCAATAGTGCTAATTACAGTCGGGAATGCGGAAAAAGCTACGCGTGGCCAGTCCTGACGGGCCTGTCGGCAAAAAAAAAACTTGCTGGCAGCGGGGGACCAGAGGATTAGTGAGTGGCTGCGAGGGCACAGGACTGCTGCAGGGGGCTGGTAGAAGCCCCAGGTGAGTAAAACTCATTTTTTTTCTGACTTAAGGTTCCCTTTAAATGTATCAAGTGAAGAATGTGACACATTCTCTGACTGCAGAGAAGCTGCTGGAGACAGAGCGACACTGAAAGCTTGTCTCCCTGCAAAACAGCAATGAATAAAACCAATTATTAATGAAATGCAAAGTCAGATCACAAAGCAAAAAACTGTACTTTTGGAAACTTATAACTTCTAAATGAATAATAATACTTATGCAAAAATGCAAATATGATAACCGTATGCCATATAAAAAGTAGGTAAACATGTTTTCATTGAATATTATGTCAGGGTTTTAAACCGCTTTAAAGGGGAACTCCAGTGAAAATAATGTATTAAAAAAAGTGCTTCATTTTTACAATAATTATGTATAATTGATTTAGGCTCCCTGCACACTGCAAATCCGTTTTCCGATTCCGATTCCGTTTCCGATTCCGATTCCGTTTCCGATTTTCCTTGAATACAGTAAACAGAAAAACGGTTCAAAAAACGCAGCATGCAGTTAAGATTAAAAATCTGAATCGGAATCGGATGTAAAAACAGATTAAAAAGCGGAATCGGAATCGGAAATGCATGCAGTGTGCAAGAGGCCTTAGTCAGTGTTTGCCCATTGTAAATTCTTTTAAATCCCGGATTCACATTCTGACATTTATGACATGGTGACATTTTACTGTTGGCAGGTGATGTAGCTGCTGCATGCTTTTTTGGCAGTTAAAAAAAGCTGTAAACAGCTATTTCCTACAATGCAGCAAGGTTCACAGACAGGAAACTTCCAGGAGTACCATGGTACTCAGAGCTTCTTGTGGGAGGGGTTTCACCACAATATCAGTCAGTCAGCGCCCCCTGATGGTCTGTTTGGGAAAAGGAATAGATTTCTCATGTAAAAGGGGGTATCAGCTACTGATTTGGATAAAGTTAAATTCTTGGTCGGAGTTTCTCTTTAAAGCTGCAGTGGCCCATTTAGTAAAAAATGGCCTGGTCACTAGGGGGGTTTAACACCGTTATCCTTAAGTGGTTAAAGCACAACTGTAACGAGAGGGATATGGAAGCTGCCATATTTATCTCCTTCTAAACAATACCAATTGCCCGGCAGGCCTGCTGGTCTATTTGGCTGCAGAAGTGTCTGAATCACTCCAGAAACAAGCATGCAGCTAATCTTTTTCAGATCTGACAATAATGTCAGAAACACCTGATCTACTGCTTAATTGTTCAGGGTCTATGGGTAAAAGTATTAAAGGCAGCATAGCCAGGCAACTGGTATTGTTTAAAAGGAAATAATTATGGCAGCCTCCATATCCCTCTCACTTCAGTTGTCCTTTAAGATGGTCAACGAGATGCTAATAATTTTCAAGTTGATTACTGTCTTGTGTTAATTTTAAGCTTCTGGAGCTTGAACTTGTACAAATCAATGCAGTAGCTGCATACATTTGCATTCAGATAACATAACATTTTAATCAACTTGAAATTATTAGTATGTTATTGATGACAATGATAACAACAGAGTTTGAAACTGGCCAGGAAGGAGATGAACAGCACCTTTATTCATATCTACCTTCTGGGTTAGACACAAATGTGTACTTGTGAGTGATTCAGAGTAGCCATTGCTTGGGCCCTATATGTAAGTTCTAGTTTTGTCTACTTTGTTTGCTTTCAACCTATGAGAAAATAAACAGTAGTCTACATTTAGCATATCTGCTTGTGTTTTATGTCCAATTGGAAATGGTTACTGCCAGGCTTATTCCTGGGACCCGGAGGTTACAAGACTGTTATCCTGGAACCTGCAGAGAGTCACCTTTGATTGATTGATTCCACATTGTGAAATTACAACTTTATAATGTGGGCTACTTCTTATATTGCTTACCTCTATTGCATATGTTCTCAATGCATTGTATACCTCTAAGATAACAGCACTTTCTCTGTTGACAATTGCTACTGTCATTGCTTTTTCATTTTCAGTGATATTGAGGTTACTTTATTGCTGAATGGCGGCATAATGAAAAAGCTCATGGTGACCCAGAACCAATAGGTAAATTTAAAACCATCTTACTAACCATGCTAAATATTCATGTGCCTTCTTAAAACCGGCATTTGCAAACATACAGCTTTGAGGGAGCAAATCATGCAAATCATCTCTTTATGTCGCTAAAAGCCAGGTACACATCAAAAACTGTTGATTGAGATTATGACTTATACAGTTTACAGGGCCACACCCATCTAACAGGAGAAATTTGCAATAATTCAGCTTTTAATAAAAAAGAAAGTTTTCCAATGATGCATTACTGCTAAATATGAATATGCTCATTAAAGAGACACTGAAGCGAAAAAAAAAATATATGATATAATGAATTGGTTGTGTACTATGAATAATTACTAGAAGATTAGCAGCAAAGAAAATATTCTCATATTTTTATTTTCAGGTATATAGTGTTTTTTCTAACATTGCATCACTCTATAATATGTGCAGATTACACAACACTCAGCATTCAAAATGAGTCTTTCAGAGCAGTCTGTGAAGTAATGACCTCTCCTCTAGCAGAGGAAAAGTAAACAGTTTAATTACAGTTGAGATAATAAAAGTCAGATAACAGCCCTCTCCACGACTAAGTTAGTCGGAGAGCTTAATAGCTTTTTTGCATAGAGATAACAACTGGAGTTTCTCAACTCTTTCTGTACTGGAAACAATTAGACTGATGTATCTGATCTTAATGTTTTTTTTCTTAGCTGTACTACACATACAAATCATAATATCATCATTTTTTTTTCGCTTCAGTGTCTCTTTAAATGTTATTAACTATAGTCTCCTTGTACTCCAGTGGTTCTGGGTGTGTGGGGCTTGCTTTTATGGAGCTATGATCCGTAGATATGTCAACTTCCACTACATTAGTGCCTTCCTCTAGACAAAGGACAAAACTGTTTTGCTCTTTTTCAAACAATGATATATCTTTTTAGGTGTGTTTATATAGTGCTGAAATGTTCTGTAGTACTTATCCACCACCATTGCACACCTTGACATCGCACCCTTTCCACCCTCAGACCATCACCTTCTCACCTTCAACCTCCTCACGGAAGGCACCTCTAAATTAGCCACCCACCCACCTGGTCGATGGCAGCGAGACCTACGCAAGCTCAACCCTAGTGTCCTTGCTGACCACCTCCATGCCCTCTCCTCCACTCTCCCCACCCTAACCTGTCCT
Source organism: Hyperolius riggenbachi (assembly GCF_040937935.1). Taxonomy (NCBI): domain Eukaryota; kingdom Metazoa; phylum Chordata; class Amphibia; order Anura; family Hyperoliidae; genus Hyperolius; species Hyperolius riggenbachi. The sequence continues at coordinate 290,865,888 of NC_090648.1, read as the reverse complement.
AATCTAGCTGCAGCTCAGTATCGCCAAACTCTCTCATCAGCCCTAGAGAAAGCTGCTCCACCAATATTTCGCCGCAACTGACCCCCTAACCCCCAGCCCTGGCGCACTACCCATACTCGCAACCTCCAGAGGAAAACACACGCCGCTGAACGGAAATGGAGAAAAACTAGACTTAACCAGGATTTCCTACAGTACAAGACCAACCTGCTGTAGTTCCACACTGACCTTGCTCATGCGAAGCAGGAATACTTTAGCAAGCTCATCGGAGCACAAGCTTCCAACCCCCGGCGTCTTTTTGCCACTTTCATCTCCCTGCTTAAACCCACCCCCCCACCCTCCGTTTCCTCCCTCTTTGCCACAGATTTAGCCACCCACTTCACCAACAAAATTGTCTCCATCCGCCAGGAAATATCCAATCTCCAATCTTCACCTCCAACCCCCTCCCACCCAGCTCCTCCTCTACCCTATCCTCCCCTTACATCTTTCCCTCCTACTACGACCGAGGAAGTCAACCACCTACTGCAGACTTCCCATACCACTACTTCCCCCCTTGACCCCATCCCTTCTGATTTACTCCAGCCTCACTTCACGGACTTGGCCCCAGTCCTCACTACCCTGTTCAACCTCTCCCTATCCACAGGCACCTTCCCCTCAGACTTCAAGCAGGCCACTGTACTACCCCTGCTCAAGAAATCCTCCCTCGACCCTTCGCTACCCTCCAACTACCGTCCTATCTCCCTCCTCCCCTTTGCCTCAAAACTCCTTGAGCGCCTGGTTCACAAACGCCTGACCCAGTACCTCAATGCCAACTCACTGCTAGACCCACTCCAATCTGGATTTCGGCCTGCCCACTCAACCGAAACTGCTCTCACCAAAGTGGTCAACGACCTTGCCTTAGCTAAAGCTGAAGGTAAATACTCCATTCTCCTCCTCCTTGACCTGTCAGCAGCTTTTGACACAGTAGATCATCCCCTACTCCTCCAGTCCTTGGGCATTCACGATCTCGCCCTGTCCTGGCTTTCATCCTACCTCTCCAACCGCTCCTTCACGACCTCCTTCAATGAGTCCTCTTCCACCCCCAACCACCTCTCGGTGGGAGTCCCCCAAGGTTCGGTCCTTGGCCCCCTACTTTTCACCCTATACACATCCTCCATTGGCAAGGTTATCTCCTCCATGGGTTTTAACTATCATCTGTATGCAGATGACACCCAGATCTACCTCCACACCCCTGACATATCCACCACTACCATGGACAAGGTCTCCTCCTGCCTATCAGCCATTTCCTCCATGATGTCCGCTAGGTTCCTGAAACTAAATCTAGACAAAACGGAATTTATGATCTTCCCACCCCGGCCATCCACGAACCTCCCAGATGTGCATGTCACTGTTAACCACACTACCATTCGCCCTACCTCTCAAGCCCGCTGTCTGGGTGTCACCCTGGACTCCGCACTCTCCTTCACTTCCCACATCCAAAACCTCACTAAGTCCTGCAACTTCCACCTTCGTAACATCTGTAAGATTCGCCCTTTCCTGACCTCTGCCACCACCAAACTCCTCATCCATGCCCTCATAATTTCCCGCCTTGACTACTGCAATGCCCTGCTGTCTGGTCTCCCTATGACCCGAACAGCCCCACTGCAGTCCATCATGAATGCGGCAGCCAGAATTATCCACTGCTCCCATCGCTCCACCACAGCGGATCCCCTCCTAGAATCCCTCCACTGGCTTCCTATCCAGTCCAGAATCAGATTCAAGATACTGTGTCTGACCTACAAATCTGTCCACAAAACCTGTCCAACCTCCATTTCTGATCTTACTCAGAGGTACACACCTAGCCGCTCACTCCGCTCTTCCAATGAACTTCGCCTAACCGCCCCCCGAATCACCCAGTCCCATGCACGCCTCCAGGACTTCTCAAGAGCTGCTCCAACACGATGGAACTCCCTACCTCCATCCATTAGGGCAGCCCCCTCCTTCAACATCTTCAAGAAAGCCCTCAAAACTCACCTTTTCACTCTGGCCTACCACCCCTCACAAGTGCTCTAAACCTACAGCTGAACTCTGGTCCCCTACCATTCGTGTCCTTACCTCTCCCTCTAGATTGTAAGCCTTTGGGCAGGGTCCTCCTCCTTTTGTGTCCTACCTGATCTTGCACCTCCATTACTGTGCACCCATGCTATGCATCTGAGTGAACCTAACTTGCCTAATCTCCATGCTCCATCCAGTGACTGACTAAGCATTACCTGGTACTCATACTATGGTGTGTGATCTGGTTTTCTTGTATTCCTGTATTGTCATTGCTGTGTGTCACCCCTAAATATTGTCTGTAACCTAAATTAATGTTCAGCGCTGCGTAATATGTTGGCGCTTTATAAATACAATAAATAATAATAATAATACTTAGCAGAGTACAAAGTCTTGTCAGTAGCAATAGAGACCTACAATGTAATTTTTATCATAATCATATGTCCACTATATTATAAGGCTAATTTGGGTGATGCCGATTATCTTATGTTCATTTTCTTGAGAAGTGGCAGAAAACTAGTGTCGAGAGAAAACAGACATAAACATGGGGAGAACATAGAAACTCTAAGCAGAGCAAATTAGAGAATGCACACAATTTTGCCCAGCTACTGTTTGCAGTCGCATAGCAGCCATACTAGCTCTGATGCAATGCACTTCTCATGAGTTAATTCACCTTGTGCTTATTGCTACAGAGGGAGAAGTTTTCTCTTCCTATAGACAGTCAGGTTCATAAAAAAATAGTTTTTTAATTTCACTTGAACCTTTTTAAGGAAACAGTGTGAAAATTAATTTCTTTATAGCATTCGGCGCTTCTATGTTTTATTTATCTGTGTACTACATATTATTACATTATTTATTTATTACATTTTCCATGCCTGCCATGCAAATAAGGAATGATAAAAATAATATTAAGCTTTCTCAATTAGGAACAACTTATTACAGTTTTTTTTTCTTGCTTGGCAGGTTCTGAAAATCTATTATAAAGATGAAGAAAAGGTAAGGTGTGATAATTCATTATTCTGCCAGGCATCTCTTCTTATCAGCATTTCATCTCACACTAAGCATGGAGTGCAGGGCTGAGTCATGGTTTAAGCCCTGAACAAACAAAAATGTTTTGCCAAGGCCAGTTGTGTCACCCATGCTCAGTTAAGTGCAGAAGACAGGTGCTGCCAGTACAGGCATCTATCTGATGGCTGAAATGATCACAAGCAAGCAAGTGTAAATAATCTGAGTAATGCTAGGTACACACAATGAGATTTTCTGGCATATTTCCTGCCAGATCGATTGTATCCAACCTGCCTGATTTGATTTCGATCGATTTTCTGATAGAAGTGAATGGAAAATCAATCAAAATCAGATCGGACAGGTTTGATATAATCGATTTGGCAGGAATTTGCCAGAAAATCTCATAGTGTGTACCTAGCATTACATGCCAGTATTTTAAAATAAAGCTAGATTCAATTAAGCAACTATTTTCTGTTATTGATCAGAGCCCCATTTAACCACACTTCTTATCCACACTTAAATACACTTAAGGTGATAATTTCTCAGGTGATGTATCGGCAAATCAACCAAGATACAGATCTCTCTGATCGAATCTGATTGGAGAGAGATCTGTTGCCTGCCCATACACCACAGGCCATTGCCCAATCAATTTCATGCTGAAATCAAGCCAGAATCGGCCTTGTGACACTGCATCTGCTGCCTCACTTGCTCAATGCTGCCCCCCTAATGTAAAATGTTTTCCCCCAGTGCATTATACTTTACCTGACCATGTCTGCCACTGGCTCCGGGCTGTGTCCTCAATTTGCAATTGCGCTCCACATGGTGTATGTTTGACGTCACACATGCACCCATGTTACTTTGGCAACCACCATGGGACACGTGTATGTGAATTGCAAATGGAGCCCAGAGTCGGCATCGGACACGGGCAGGTGAAGTATACTGCACGGGGGGGGTGCACATTTTACATTAGGAGGACAGCACCCACTCCATTACCGCCGCGTACCTGTTTAACCACGACTGTCCGACATCTTGCAGCATGTCTGATCGATACATGTGACCAATTTAGGCTTGAAATTAGATGCATCATCTATCGGACATGGTCTCGGCAGCACCGATCTTTAAATGATTTGATAATTATCGATTAGGATGGTCAGTTGGCAATAGACGTCAATAGACGTATGGCCACCTTATGATTCTCAGTACAGACTTTTGCTAACTTCAAAATGGTAATGGTACAATAAGGTTAGTGAGTTCCAAAGGGAACAATAGGTCTTTGTTTTGCACAAAATAGTATGGCAATATGTTTAATGTAGTTACAATCTCCACCTTAAGCTTATACAGATGAGGCAATGTACAACAACAAGTTTATTTCTAGATTTGGCAAGATTCCAAAAAATAAAAGCTAATAATGATGGCCAGTGTATCTTACAGCTGTATTTGGAGATATTTCAAAAATGACATAAAAATAATGTGCATCAAATTTCTGGACATCACAGACTATTTATCACAAGTCCAATTGGGCACCAGATAATTACAAAACAGGGATGGGATTTTCCATAAATGCTGAGCCAAAAATTAACATGCTAGCATTAACAGAGGGTATGGGTATCAAATTATCACAGGTTCACTGTTAGTTTTGTCAAGTGAAAGGCTAACTTTAAAGCACAATTGTTACTGTATTCCAAATACCCAATTTAAATGCACACACATAATTCCTGATACACTAAACATTTCTCATACGTATATCACTTCTTTATGTGTTCTACTCCATCTGTGTTGTGTGTTTTTCAGAGCAATAATAATAATAATAATAATAATAAATTGCTTTTTAAATACTGAAACTATGTTACATAAATAATGTGAGAAAAGTAAGTGATAACTGATGAGATAAGTTTAGTACAAGCCATAGCCATAATTTCAGGAAACTGTCATTGTAACCTATACTTTTTGTGTATTTACATATGCATAGGCTACAACAAGTCTAAAATTGAACAACATGTTTTTATATAATTTAGTGAAAAATATTAATTGCTGAATGTAGTAAGTGGTCCAAGCACATTTTAATAAAATCTAGATAGATAAGGCATCTGGCCCAAATGGCATCCATCCATCCATCCATCCATGTCAAAGAAGGAGAAACTAATGATATATAGTTGAATGTAGTAAGTTATTCAGGCTACCCACTTTTACATTAGTTATCTTGTTTTCAGCATCTGAAGCCCTTCCTATAGGTATATATTGTTGTATATTGGCACCCTCCTAGTATTGCTTAGTATTGCTTAGCCTAAGCTATGATGTTGTAAAGACTTTTCCTCCAAGTGCACTCTGGGAGGCCAGATGTTGTTTTTGCTATTTATTCAACAAACAAGCAACCATTACACAGTGATGCACCTTGCTAGCAGTAAACATGGGGTTGTCTGTGATAAATTAAGAATTTAAATCAGGGTGAAGAAATATTCTACAATGGGCAAACATTGACTACATCATTTATAAATGATTATTCTACAAAATAAGCAGTTTTATTCATTATTCTAAAGTTCATCTTTAAGGGAGGTGAGCTCAGGTACTGAGATGCCATTTCATCTTATTTTCTGTGACTCCCTTTCAAGTCGGTTAGTAGCATATGGCTAGCATACAACTGATGTTTATCCATTATTTAATAAGAAAGAAAGCCAAAACCAAGAAACTACAGATAATTGATGTTAGGTTTACAGGTCAATAAAGTGTTTGAAGGTATCCTAAGGGATTCTACACAAAATTGAATACTCTAGTACAGAATAATCTAATTCCCCATATACTTGTGCTTTGCAAAAGTTTTGTCACCATTCTACCCAACAGCCTGGTGCAGAAACTGAGAATTGGGACTAGGGGAGGATGTGTGTACCTAGATAAAAAAAATGGTAAAAGGCAAAGGACAACACCACATGTATCATGCAAACAGGAACCTCATAAATGTTAAAAGTAGGGTCATGCAAAGGACATAATCTGTTGCATTTCTCTTAATTTTGCTTTTTCATGACTGATCAATAAACTAAATATTAATGTTTCCATTTTTTGCAGTTGTTACAAAGTTATTTAGCATTATCAACATTAAACAGGATAGAATATGTCTATATTAGCAGACAAATGTTGGACGTAATTAATGTCAATACATGTAAAGTCATGCATCTTGGACATAGCACCACACAGCTAGTATAAGAGTTAGAGAAGACGTTGCATGGTGAATGGCGTTTGTACCGGTCTCCCTGCTGTTCATCCCCATGTAACAACTTTGCCTCTGAAGGTGTGGTGAAATACCATGAAACGGCTGTAAGGTGGGGGGACATGTCCCCTTATGTTTGGGCTGCCATCTAATAAATGTTTGGTTTTTTTCATGTGCACTTATCATGTCTCTTTTCTGGACATCAGAGTTAGAGAAGGGATTTGGACTGCTAGTTAACAATAAAAATAAGAATTACGGAATGCCAGTTAGCTGCACTCGTAATACTATTGAAAGTATATTCATTCACATTCTTTAGTCTTTAGTGGTGCAAGACAGACAAAAACACATATTTGTAATGAAATAAAACTTGTTTCTATTGTTAAAATATGACAAATAAAACTTTCTGTCGGAAGTTCTTTTGATGCTGGAAGATTTTTGATTCCTTTCTCCATCAACCGTTCCTACTCAGCTGGAGATAAATCGGCACCATCTGGGGACAGCTCTTCTACTGGTGAATCTGTTATAAAATTTTGAGATGCATTAAAAGGGAAATAAAGATGTGATGCCAGTATACTACTGCTTCTGTGTAAGTCACTTGTAAAACCACATCTGGAAAATGGATTACTGTTTGGGTAACCAAATTACTGGAAGGAGTTTTAGAACAGGTACAAACACAGGCTGCTAAATTAACCAGATAATAACTCCTATATTTATATAGAACTTTTCTCCTGTCAGACCCACAATGTTTTCGAGGCAGCTACTAGAGCACACTCCACTAGACAGTAGCAGTGTTAGGGAGTGTCACAGGGCCCCTAGTGGCCGGAACGCACAATGCCTTCCAATCGGTTTCAGCACACAGACCATGCAATCTGTGGTCGCAATCGGTGCACAGAAACCGCTGGGAATTTGGCAGCAGACAGACTAGAAGGGAGCCTGTGAGTTACTGTAAATACACATTACACACTATTTCAGGGTATAACTGCCACCACCTCTGTTACCATGGGACAGAGGAACCCACTGACTGACTCACTCTAGACCTGCAAATAGAAAACGGTTAAACACACTTTATTTTATCTAGCTATCAACAACAGTAGCGACTCTTCAGAAGTCCGGGTTCAGTTTGTGCGGCTGAATAATAAGGTAGCTGAACAAATAAAGGACGTTAGCGTAGTTTATTAAAAATACAATATAAATAATAAATATATACAGAAAATCGTTAAAATCAACGATTATAGAGACAAATAATAGCACAGTATAAAAAATAAAAGGGAAGAAAATACAGAAACGTCAAGTTCATGGAAATATGTTCTTTCTGGGAAAACTTGTAAAGTTCCTTTGTTTCAGATCAGGAGCAAAGTTCAGACAAGATGGCCGCCACTGTTCCTCAAAGATGGAATTTGGAGGAAGGAGGTCCGCCTGCTGGCAATGTGCTTTTGATGAAGCTGGTTCAGGGGTGTGGCAATGCCCGCCCCCTCTGAATTACAAACCAATCACAGTTCAAGACCTTGGAGAGAGATTTAGGTTTAAACTTATAAAACGCTGTAACTCAAAACCGATAAATGCCACATTTGCGCTGATAACAGATTACTATTCCTCAGATTATGACAATTCCTATGACATCAGACTTGATTAGGGCAGAGGATCCCGTTCCTGAGGAGTTTAATAACTTGGTTGCAGAGTACCCCTTACCCGCCAAGGCTGGTCTCGAAAGATTCCGCAAGACGCCACAAACACAATGATACAACTCTCATAAATGTCCTACATACTATATTCCGTAAAGATGCAAAAAATCATATACAGCATTCATTTTCTCTCTGCTGCTGACGGAGTCAGGCCGTCTGGCCTCAAGCTGTGAGGGAAGCTCCTTTTGCTGGGCTCACCAAATGGTGGAAGCAATTGATACCTATCTAAGGTTCTGCCAGAGTGCAGACCCTTTGTCCTCAGGTAATTAAAAATAAACACTAGCCTCTTGGACACAAGAGTTTGTTCCTAGTTCATTAGCACATCAACAGTCATCCTGCACCTAAGTTAAAGGAGTTATCAGGGCACAGAGAGTAAAATGAGTGGTACTTACCGGGGGGTTCCTCCAGCCCCAAGCTCCCAGGACCTCCCTCGCCGCAGCTCTGCTCGCAGCCGTTCGCTGGAGCTCCGATCCTGTCCCCGGCGATGACGTCAGAGCAACCTGGAGGTCGCTCTGTACTGTCGGAGCTCCGGCGAATGGCTGCGAGCAGAGCTGCGGCGAGGGAGGTCCTGGGAGCTTAGGGCTGGAGGAAGCCCCTGGTAAGTACCACTCATTTTACTCTCTGTGCCCTGATAACTCCTTGAATGCTATTTCTCTGCTGAGAGAAGGAGAGACCCCAGGTTTGACTGCCTGGTATCCACAGACAGACAGACAATCCAGATCTGGCAACGCAGCGACAATCGGTGCAGCAAACCAATTGCGATTGCGTTCTCTTTTCTCACGGCTCTTCCGTGACAGGGAGCCTTGCCCAAGAACTCCTTACTGAATAGATGCTGGCTTACTGAATAGGAAGAGTCGTGATTTGAACCCAGGTCTCTTATGTCAGAGGCAGAGCCCTTAACCAGTACACTATCCAGCCTCCCATTACACTATCTAGCCGCTGAAACTTACAAAGATAGGTTAGATAAACTGAGGTTATTTAGATTGAAAACATTTCAGAAGCAATCTAATTGACATTTATAGATGAATTCAAGGACAATATAAAAGTTTGGAAAATAACCTTTCTTATCACTTGGGTTGCACAAAAGACAAGTAGATATAAACTGCATATGAAGGAACTGAGATATTACCACCGGTGTAGAGACTCTGAAGGGCAGAAAAAGCTATATCTGGAGCTTATAGACATGGAAGATCTTGTGAACCTCTGATTGTTACCTTTAGAAAATTATAGGTTTGACTGACCAGGTGTGTTTTAAGAGTACGTTTGAAGTTTTCCAGGCTTGGATCGTGATGAACAGGCTATGGAAAGAGCATTTCAATGGAGAGGTGATGCGCATGAGAATTCCTGGAGTAATAGGAGGTGACCAAGCTAGAGGAAAAGAGGGTCTCATGGGATGAGTGAAGGTCCCGGGTGGGATGATCTCTCGAGAGTAATGAGGAAATGTGAGCAGATGACAACTTATGTAGAGCTTTGTATGATAGGGTGAGGAGAGGAGTTTAAACTAAATCCTTTGGGTAAAAGGTGGCTAATGGAGAGATTGGTAGAGAGAGGTTGCATTAGAGGAGCAGGTGGAAAGGTGGATGAGGTGGGCATCAGAGTTAAGTAGGGACTGGAAAAGGTTCCAGTCTGGTTTGTGGTAGGCCACATGGCAGGGGGTTACAGTATCCCAGACAGGATATGATTAGAGCATGTACAAGCATTTTAGTGTCCTCCTGTGAAAAGAAGGGACACATTCTGGAAATGTTTTGAGATGGAAGTAGCAGGCAGTAGGTAGTTAAACGACAACTGCAACAAAAGGATATGGAGGCTGCCATATTTATTTCATTTTAATCAATACTAGTTGCCTGGCTATCCTGCTAATACTCTGCCTCTAATACTTTTAGCCATAGACCCCGAACAAGCATGCAGCATATCAGGTGTTTATGACATTATTGTGAGATCTGACAAGATTATCTGCATACTTGTTTGTGGTGTAGTTCAGACACTACTGTAGCCAAATAGTCCAGCAGTGCTGCTGGACAGCTGATATTGTTTTAAAGAAAATACATATGGCAGCCTCCATATCCCTTTCATTACAGTTGTCATTTAATGTGTTAATATATTATCTAAAGAGAGTTCAGAGTTATGCCTAGACAGCAAGTCTTAAGAGTTGAGGTTATTTCTACATTAATGGTAACTATTGGTGGGGGAGCAGAGAGAGGCTGTGGAAAATCTCTAGTTTGTTCATGTTAAGTTTAAAGAAATGAGATGACATGAGTGTAAATATAGCAGAAAGACAGTTAGGGACTCAAGATAATGATTTTATTTACACGGACAACACATTTCATGAGTATTTGCCCACTTCCTCATGCCAATACAAATGCCACTTAAAAATAGCCAAAAAGCCAGGAGGTGCTTTTGACTATTTTAAAGTGGCACTTGTATTGGCCTGAGGAAGTTGGCGAGTACCCACAAAACACGTTGCCTGTGCAAATAAAATCATTTTTGTTAATCATCGCTATTGTCATTGGAGAGGTAATCCATCTCCTTTTTACTTTTATTGTGCTTTTAACAAAGTTTCACTACCTGGGCACCTTTTCACTTGTGTTGTGTATTTCACCTCCCCTCCTCTGGGGGGGGGGGGTTACTTTTGTCCATCAGTGACATAGCCACTTGCAGATCCATTCTACATTTTTTTAAAGCTTGCGACCAATCTACATCCAGCCAACACTGGATTGCCTGAGTGAAGATGGGTTAGTGTTCTCAAGTACTTGGTTGCCTCCTATTGCAACCCACCTTTGTGATTATATTTCTTGTTGACTTTTTACCCCAGAGAATAGTGACATATTGCACTACTGGGCTACCATTGTCTCTATGTTTTTCTATAAGATGAATGCTCACCTCACCCTTTCTGCCCTTCCTGATTTACTTTGAGAAATTGATTACAGGTGGTGACATCTTTAGTACTAGCAGGTGATCTCTGGTGAATGTCCATTTACTTATTTTAACCACTTCGCCGCCTGGGTACAGTATATCTATGCTCCTTTGGACTTCAGTTCCCCGCCCGGAGCGTAGATATACGCAGCCCCCGCCGCTGTCCGCGCTCCCGCTCGCACGTGCGCGCACTCCTACGATCGTGCACGCCGCCGCCCGCTCGCCCGGAGCTCAATGAATGGGAAAATCCATTCCCGTTCGTTGATCTCTGCCCCCGCAATGATCGGCATGCTTTTATGAGAAGCAGCACGACCATTGTGAAAAAAATCAGTTTCCCAGCCTCCCTTCCTGCAAGCGTCCTTCCGACGCTTGTAGGACGCCTGCAAAAAAAAAAAGTAATACTACACCCAAAAACATTTTTCACATACACATACATTATTTTCACTATTAATTTTAACTCATTAACTCCCACACTCCCCAATTGTTACCAATATTTTTTTTTGTAATATTAAAATAAAAAAAAATTACAATAAAAAAAAACTTAAATAGTTACCTTAGGGACTGAAATCTTTAAATATTTATATCAAGAGGGTATAACACTGTTACTTTATAAATTATGGGCTTGTAATTAGGGATAGACGCAAAACTGAAAAAAATGCACCTTTATTTGCAAATAAAATATTGGCGCCAAACATTGTGGTAGGGACATAATTTAAATGGTGTAATAACTGGGACAAATGGGCATATAAGTTACATGGATTTTAATTATAGTAGCATGCATTATTTAAAAACTATAATGCGGAAAACTGAAAAATGTTTTTTTTCCAAATGTTTTCCTATTTTCTGATTAAAACACATTTAGAATAAAATAATTCTTGGTGTAGTGTCCCACCTAAAGAAAGCCTAATTAATGGTGAGAAAAACAAGATATAGTTCATTTTTTGTGATAAGTAATGATAAAGTTATAGGCGAATGAATGTAAGGAGCGCTGAAAGGAGAAAATTGCTCGGATGCTGAAGGGGTAAAACCCCTCAGTTGTGAAGTGGTTAACTCGATCCCTCTTATACAACACTCCCAAGTCACGCCCTATTATTTTCTATCTATGCCTAAGGGTGTAAAACAAATGATGCTGAAATAAATAGGTTTTGTCAAAGAAGTCATTGCATTGCACATGTATTATGGAACAAGTGCAGCTATAATAATTTGCCACATAATACTTGTATCCATGATTACCACCTCTCTACCCCCACCCATTATAAAACAAGTGCTGCTCAGCTCCCTTCTCATCATATAATAAATGAGACCTTCCTGTCCCCTTTCCTCCCCATATAGCAAGTGCTATACCCTGGCCCTTCCACCCATTATAACAAGAGGTGTCCGCTTAGCCTGTCCTCCAATAACAAGTGCTATAGCCCGCCATACACTCCCATTACAATAAGCACCACATCTTGATCCTCTGCTTATTCCTAGTAATAAGTGTGGGCCTCCTGTACCCTTCTTCCCCTCCTGCCTCCATTCATTATAGCAAGTGTTTCACATCTTCCACCCTCCAATTATAACAAGTGCTTCCCTCCCATTATATCCAACTTCCTCTCCCTATACAACAAAAATGCTGCACTTCTGTCAACCCATCCATCCCATTTAATAAATCCCATTACCACTACCACTGTCAGTGCAGAGATGCAGAGTGCTTAAAAGTGATCATAGTTACCTGCTCCTTTTGCTGGGTCTCCCTCTTCTCATTAGTTCGCAATTTCCCTTATTCTGCTTTATTGTGTGATCATGTAATACATGATCAGCAACCGGATTTGGCTATGGACACATGTCTGGAGCAGAGCAGGCAAGACCAGGAGCTAAAGAAGACACAAATTCCCAGTAGTGGAAACAGGAAATTATACTCGGTTTTAAAGTGTACCCGAAGCGACATGTGACATGATTTATTTATTTTATTTATTTATTGTATTTATAAAGTGCAAACACATTACGCAGCGCTGAGATGAGATAAATGTGTATGCACAGTGCAAAACATATTAATAACCAGGCTGTTTTACGTGTTTGCTGTCTGAAAGAGTTCATTTTTAGGCATGGAAGTGACAGCTTCTGTCTTGTCGGGACCTTGTCGGGAATATAGTGAACATCACTGATAAGAAAATTACGACCATAAAAGTTTTCCTTAAAATACATGAACGACTGACTTTTTTCTAACTCTGGGAGACTTATTAGGCTGGCACTGAGCCGAGGAAACAAAACATTCAATT